>NC_036652.1:2854930-2902522 GCF_002806865.2 Cucurbita pepo subsp. pepo
TTTTTTTTTTTTTTTATAATTATTTGTACTATTTGAACACTTATTATTCGTTTTTATTATTATTATTATTCTTTAGAATGTAATATATGGATGAAATAGGGAGTTTTGAGGGACCCGACATTGAGTTCTGTATATATATATATATATATATATATATATTGTATACATCTAAAAAAATGAAGTAGCTCACAGATTTCTACTAACTTAAAGATGCTACCGTATACATGACGTAACTTCTTATGACGTAAATTTTTTCCATTGAAAAGATACTTGAAAGTAATTGAAGGGTTAAAAATAATTCTTCTTCGGGAACCTTGTTAATAGATATTACAAAATTGTTATCAAAATAATAACTATACATGACCCTCGAAAAAGAACTTCGCCTCCCACAGGTCAGATCCTCTGTACATGTTAGCCCAACTAAACTCTCTTGCTCAGGTCACACAAACCCCAACCTCACATCTGGCTCAACGGTACCAAACACGATACCTTTATTCCTTCAGAGGTTAACGTGATGGTTGTTTAGGTCTCTAGGGCGGTTTGACAGTCTTGACGAAATTTCATATCTCTAGGTAATGTGATTCCGACTTTGGAGTCTGGACTGGTTAGGAGCATGGGGTCTCACCCTCTATTCATCTCTCATGAATCCATGGCACTCTTCTTCTGGAGACGGGGCGTTCCGTCCTATATCATAGACTAGCCAAACTATCTCGCGTGCCCTAGTCTAAGGTCATTCCTACTGCTAATCCTCTATAGGAAGAATCACGCATTCATACAACTAGAGCTAATGTACATTCAATCATGCAAGCAGACAAACATATACTCAACGGGGTGATAACATCAATCAAACACCCGAAGCGCAGATTTCACAAAGTCTCATCCTCTGACACAACATGATATTTGTACTAGCAGTATAAAACGACACTATATGACAAACACGATCTAACACATCCATTTTTGCATNTTTACAAACTATTTCCAAATCTTTTAAAATATTTCTCAGAGTTTTTATAACCATGGTGTTATTTCAAAGTCACTTTTTAAAATTTTTTTAAACATAATCATCAAATATTTGAGAGCGTGTAATTTTGAGAAAGCCTAAATAATGNGTTACAATTTAATGGGTTATTTTAACGTTACTTGATTCCTGAGTCAAGTGCTTAGTTTAGGTCCTTACTTCATGGTTCTTGACTTAATTCTTCCATATTCATTTAGATCATACTTAAAATTAANCCTAAATAATGAAGGAAGGATAATATTTAAATGAACACGTTTAAAACAATCACTTATTTTACAAACGGCCTCGAAATAGCCTTCTCATAGTCAAAGATGCTTATCTCATTCTTATGGAGAACAACAAACAATACATAAATCACAATACACAAATCACGTTGTTCTAACAAAAACTCCAAAAAATTCAGCTGTCAAAGAGCTAGGGAGTTCATTAATGACTATAAATACTCGACCCCTTAAGCCACATCCAAGCCCAAATCAAAGAAGACAAAATCAAAGAAGATCAAGATGTCTGAATGTCCTCCAGGTATGTTCTTCCCATCACTTGATTTAGTTCTTTAAAAAATTTGGAATAGCTTATTGTAATGCCCCAAAACGGTAGGAAAAAACCAATGGCCGGAGCTTGTTTTGGTGGAGTTTTCTATTGCTGCAATGATTATAGAGAAGGAGAATCCTAATGTGAAAGCACATAAGATTCTAGCTGGAAGGCCGAGAATTTTGAACTTCGATTGTTCACGAGTTTGGGTTGATGTCAATATTAATGGCGTCGTTGTTTTAGTTCCTCAGGTTGGTTAAGGATTGAGATGACTATGTACGTGGAAGTTATATGTATGAATTTATGCATACATATAATGTATTTGATGGTAATAATAAGGTAGTATCCTCCTACCACTTTAATTTCAATCCTTATAGGTTTTACTATTCTTCAACGAACTTTTAAATTTAATTAACGGTTAAAGGACTATTTTTCCATTATTCTTCTACAAATAATAATAACTTGTTTGAGATTCGAATCACTCCACAAGAAAAATTGATCAAGTCGAGCTTGAATGATTCTACATGCAACCTAAACTACATAGAATTGCAAATAAATTTAACCATTGGCTAAAAAAAAAAGCACAAATGCTCGTTTTACTATATTTTCCAAGTCTTCTAACAAATACAACATACATGGCTTTGCATACCCTAAAAAATGAAAACTATTTAAGATATTCAAATTGTTAAGGATAGTTGACCGTTCATTATAAGGCAAATATCGATATTTGCCTTACATTACGGGTTACCATATTTGCCATTTTATTAAAGGCAAATATATTGTATTCATTTATTATTCTTTCCTTTTATCGCTATTTCCATATTATTTGTAATTTACCATATTTTTGTATTATGTAAATGATTANTGAAGAAAAGTCAGATTGGCTACTTACATTTTAAAGGACACCAACTATTAATGCACAATTCTGACCAAAAAAAAAAAAAAAAAAAAAAAAAAAAAAAAAAAAAAAAAAAAAAAAAAAAAAANTTGATTTAGTTCTTTAAAAAATTTGGAATAGCTTATTGTAATGCCCCAAAACGGTAGGAAAAAACCAATGGCCGGAGCTTGTTTTGGTGGAGTTTTCTATTGCTGCAATGATTATAGAGAAGGAGAATCCTAATGTGAAAGCACATAAGATTCTAGCTGGAAGGCCGAGAATTTTGAACTTCGATTGTTCACGAGTTTGGGTTGATGTCAATATTAATGGCGTCGTTGTTTTAGTTCCTCAGGTTGGTTAAGGATTGAGATGACTATGTACGTGGAAGTTATATGTATGAATTTATGCATACATATAATGTATTTGATGGTAATAATAAGGTAGTATCCTCCTACCACTTTAATTTCAATCCTTATAGGTTTTACTATTCTTCAACGAACTTTTAAATTTAATTAACGGTTAAAGGACTATTTTTCCATTATTCTTCTACAAATAATAATAACTTGTTTGAGATTCGAATCACTCCACAAGAAAAATTGATCAAGTCGAGCTTGAATGATTCTACATGCAACCTAAACTACATAGAATTGCAAATAAATTTAACCATTGGCTAAAAAAGAAAGCACAAATGCTCGTTTTACTATATTTTCCAAGTCTTCTAACAAATACAACATACATGGCTTTGCATACCCTAAAAAATGAAAACTATTTAAGATATTCAAATTGTTAAGGATAGTTGACCGTTCATTATAAGGCAAATATCGATATTTGCCTTACATTACGGGTTACCATATTTGCCATTTTATTAAAGGCAAATATATTGTATTCATTTATTATTCTTTCCTTTTATCGCTATTTCCATATTATTTGTAATTTACCATATTTTTGTATTATGTAAATGATTATAAATAAGAGAACTCTCACCACCATTTAGGTGTGGTGGATTTAGCAAACAATCACATGGTATCAGAGCTCTTTCTGTTTAACAACCCTGATCCTTTCTTCTCTATGGCTTTCGAATCTTCTTATCATCTTCTTCTTTTCAATACTCTAATCCATATGATCACCATCAAACTTTCTTCCTCCAATTATCTTCTCTGGAAAAGCCAACTTCTCCCTCTCCTTGAGAGTCAAGATATGTTGGGCTATGTCGATAGAATTATGGTTCCACCACCTCGCTTTGAACTAGAAACCTCCTCAACACTTAACCCCAAATATTTGGCATGGAGAGCAGCCGATCAACGACTTCTCTGTCTCCTGCTCTCCTCTCTCACTGAGGAAGCCATGGCTGTTGTCGTTGGTCTCTCTACTGCACGTGATGTTTGGCTTGCGTTGGAAACTACGTTCAGCCATCAGTCGAAAGCTCGTGAACTGAGACTCAAGGATGACTTGCAGTTGATGAAACGTGGCACCAAACCTGCTGCTGAGTATGCCCGTGCCTTCAGAAAAATTTGTGACCAACTTCATGCCATTGGCAGACCCGTCGAGGACATTGATAAAGTGCACTGGTTCCTTCGTGGACTCGGCACCGAATTTTCAGCTTTTTCTACTGCTCAGATGGCTCTCACGCCTATCCCCTGTTTTGCAAATGTAGTCTCTAAAGCTGAAAGTTTTGAGTTGTTCCAGCGCTCCCTTGAGTCCTCTGACATCACTCATACAGCATTCACAATCACTAATCATGGTCGCACCCATGGAAGCCACCCTGCTTCCTTTACCAACCAGCGAGGTCGTTCTTATTCTCACAAAAACAACTCTTTTAATCGAGGACGAACCCACTCAAGTCAAGGTCGTCGACCACCTCACTGCCAAATATGCCGCAAAGAGGGCCATTATGCTGACCGCTGCAACCAACGGTATGTTCAACCTGATTCTTCTCATGCTCACTTTGTTGAAGCCTTTAACACACCATGTTCTATTGCTGGACCCGATGCTGCTGATTGGTTTCTGGACACTGGAGTTTGACCCATATGACTGCCGACCCATCTATTCTGGATCAGTCTAAAAATTACACGGGTAAGGACTCTGTGATCGTAGGAAACGGTGCATCCCTACCCATTACCCACACCGGTACTCTTTCTCCTGTTCCAAATATTCACTTNCTCTGTGATCGTAGGAAACGATGCATCCCTACTCATTACCGACACTGGTACTCTTTCTCCTGTTCCAAATATTCACTTATTAGATGTCTTGGTTGTCCCTCACCTCACTAAAAATCTTCTTTCCATAAGTAAATTAACGTCTGATTTTCCTCTCTCCGTTACATTTACTAATAATCTTATTACTATCCAGAATCGTCAAACAGGAAGGGTGGTGGCAACCGGTAAAAGAGATGGAGGGCTATATGTGCTGGAGCGCGGCAACTCTGCTTTTATTTCAGCCCTTAGAAACAAATCTTTACGTGCTTCATATGATTTATGGCATGCTCGTCTAGGTCATGTGAATCATTCTGTTATTTCTTTTTTAAATAGAAAAGGTCATCTTTCTCTTACGTCTTTATTGCCTTCTCCATCATTATGTAATACTTGTCAGCTTGCGAAAAGTCATCGATTGCCTTATTCCCGCAATGAACGTAGGTCGTCTCATGTGTTAGATCTTATTCATTGTGATCTTTGGGGTCCTTCTCCCGTCAAATCAAATTCGGGTTTCCTTTATTATGTTATTTTTATTGATGATTATTCTCGATTCACTTGGTTTTACCCTTTAAAATTTAAATCTGATTTTTTTGATATTTTTCTTCAATTTCAAAAATTTGTGGAAAATCAATATTCTTCTCGTATCAAGGTATTTCAAAGCGATGGTGGTACTGAAGTTAATAGTACTTGTTTCAAAACTCATTTACGCAATTCTGGCATCCACCATCAACTCTCTTGTCCATATACACCTGCTCAAAATGGTCGTGCTGAGAGAAAACATCGTCATGTGACTGAGACTGGCTTGGCCCTTCTCTTTCACTCTCNCTCTATCTTTCTCCTCGTTTTTAGGTTGATGCCTTCAGCACTGCAGCTTACATTATCAACCGGTTGCCTACTCCACTTCTTGGAGGTTAGTCACCCTTTGAACTCCTTTATGGCTACACTCCACATTATGACAATTTTCATCCCTTTGGTTGTCGTGTTTATCCTTATTTGCGTGATTATGTGCCTAACAAGCTTTCTCCCCGCAGCATTCCTTGTATTTTTTTGGGTTATAGTTCTGCTCATAAAGGGTTCCGCTGTCTTGATCCCGCCACCACTAAGCTATATATCACCTGTCATGCTCAATTTGATGAAACCCACTTTCCTGCTATCCCTAGCTCCCAGACCCAACCTCTTTCCTCTATTCCTATTTCAAATTTCTTAGAACCACATTTTCATCATATTGATTCATCCCCCCCTACCACTTCATCACCGCAAACTCCTCGTTCCAGTTCATCCCCGTGTGATATTTGTTCTGACCTTGTAGATGAGTCTGTGCAGGTTGATACTTCTCTTGCAGGTTCCACTTTGCCACCCTCGACTTCTAATTCGACCTCTATTGAACCTCCTGTTGATTTCTCTTCTTTGGGCACTCATCCTATGATCACACGAGCCAAAGCTGGTATATTCAAGACTCGTCATTCAGCAAATCTTGATATTTTGGGCTTATCTGGACTTCTTTCTGCTCTTCTTGCATCCACTGAGCCAAAAGGATTCAAATCTGCGGCTAAGAATCCTGCTTGGGTGGCTGCCATGGATGAAGAAATTCGAGCATTACAACAAAATGATACTTGGACTTTGGTTCCTCGCCCTGCCAACACCAACATCGTGGGCTCTAAATGGGTGTTTCGTATTAAATATTTGCCTGATGGATCTGTCGAGCGTTTCAAGGCTCGTCTTGTTGCCAAAGGTTATACTCAGGTTCCTGGTCTTGACTACACTGACACTTTCAGTCCGGTTGTCAAAGCTACCACTGTCCGTGTTGTGCTTTCTATTGCAGTCACAAATAAATGGCCTCTTCGACAACTTGATGTCAAGAATGCTTTTCTCAATGGAACTCTTATTGAACGTGTTCATATGGAACAACCTCCTGGGTATATTGATCCTCGATTTCCCACTCATGTTTGTCTATTAAAGAAAGCCCTCTATGGTTTAAAGCAAGCTCCTCGTGCTTGGTTTCAGCGTTTTAGCTCATTTCTTCTCACACTTGGGTTTTCTTGCAGTCGCGCTGACACGTCCCTTTTTGTCTTTCATCAGCAATCTAACATTATCTATTTGCTTCTTTATGTTGATGACATTATTGTTACCGGCAACAACTCATCTCTTATTGACAGCTTTACTCGCAAGCTTCATTCTGAGTTTGCTACCAAAGATTTGGGTTCTCTCAGTTACTTTCTTGGTCTTGAAGCTTCACCCACTCCTGATGGTCTCTTTATTAGTCAGTTAAAATATGCTCGAGATATTCTTACTCGTGCTCAGTTGCTCGATAGCAAACCAGTTCACACTCCCATGGTTGTTTCTCAACACCTGACTGCTGATGGTTCTCCTTTCTCTGATCCTACTCTCTACAGATCTCTTGTTGGCGCCCTTCAGTACTTGACTATTACGCGTCCAGATATTGCCTATGCTGTCAATTCTGTCAGTCAATTCTTGCATGCCCCTACTGCAGATCACTTTCTTGCTATCGAACGTATTCTTCGCTATGTCAAAGGAACACTCCACTTTAGTCTTACCTTTCATCCATCCACTGTTCCTAGTATGCTAGTCGCTTATTCGGATGCTGACTGGGCTGGTTTTCCGATACTCGTCGTTCTACATCTGGCTATTCTATTTACATTGGTAACAATCTCGTTTCTTGGAGTGCCAAAAAGCAACCTACTATCTCACGCTCCAGCTGTGAATCTGAGTATCGTGCTCTTGCCACAACTGCTGCTGAACTTCTTTGGGTTACGCATCTTTTGCATGACCTCAAGGTCCCTATTTCACAGCAGCCCTTACTCTTATGTGACAACAAAAGTGCTATTTTTTTTAGCTCTAATCCCGTTTCTCACAAGCGGGCCAAACATGTTGAACTAGATTATCATTTCCTTCGAGAACTTGTTATCGCTGGCAAACTTCGCACACAATATGTACCCTCTCATCTCCAAGTTGCTGACATCTTCACAAAGAGTATTTCTCGACCTCTCTTTGAATTTTTCAGATCCAAGCTTCACGTTCGTTCAAATCCGACGCTCAGCTTGCGGGGGGGTGTTAAGGATAGTTGACCGTTCACTATAAGGCAAATATCTAGATATTTGCCTTACATTACGGGTTACCATATTTGCCCTCTTATTAAAGGCAAATATATTGCATTCATTTATTATTCTTTCCTTTTATTACTATTTCCATATTATTTGTAATTTACCATATGTGATGTCCCACATTGGTTGGGGAGGAGAACAAACCACCATTTATAAGGGTGTGGAAACCTTCCCCTAGCAGACGTGTTTTAAAGCCTTGAGGGCGAGCCCGAAAGGGAAAGCCCAAAGAGGACAATATCTGCTTGCGGTGGATCTGGGTCATTATGGTCTTGCGGTGGATCTGGGTCATTATGGTCTTGCGGTGGATCTGGGTAGTTACACCATATTTTTGTATTCTGTAAATGATTATAAATAAGAGAACTCTCACCACCATTTAGGTGTGGTGGATTCAGCAAACATTCACACAAATAGTTGTAACATTCATCCTTTTTTACCATAATTAACCCTTACGTAACATAACGTAAATAAAAAGTCTTAAAATATATTAATAAAATACAATAACTCTAAACTATTCTAAATTGTAATCTCTAAACTATTCTAAATTGTAATCCACCCAAAATTTATAATAATGAAACTTCTGTAACGACCCTAAATTTTACCTATTTAATCTAAGGTCATTACTATACCTTGGAATGCGGAATTTACATTAAATGGATCCGGTTCATAAATGCGACTTACACTCTCCTTTTATTAACTCGTGAAAGAGAAAATGATTACAAGGGAANATGTAGTTCAAATGGTATCAGAGCCAGACACCGGACAATGTGCTAGCCTTCTCGCTGTTTCCCGAAGGGGGGTGGACACGAGACGGTGTGCCAGTAAGGACGCTGGGCCCCAAAGGGGGGTGGATTTAGAGGATATTCCACATCGATTGGAGGAAGAAAAGAGTACCAGCGAGGACGCTAGGCCCCGAAGGGGGGTGGATTGTGATGTCCCACATTGGTTGGGGAGGAGAACAAACCACCATTTATAAGGGTGTGGAAACCTTCCCCTAGCAGACGTGTTTTAAAGCCTTGAGGGCGAGCCCGAAAGGGAAAGCCCAAAGAGGACAATATCTGCTTGCGGTGGATCTGGGTCATTATGGTCTTGCGGTGGATCTGGGTCATTATGGTCTTGCGGTGGATCTGGGTAGTTACACCATATTTTTGTATTCTGTAAATGATTATAAATAAGAGAACTCTCACCACCATTTAGGTGTGGTGGATTCAGCAAACATTCACACAAATAGTTGTAACATTCATCCTTTTTTACCATAATTAACCCTTACGTAACATAACGTAAATAAAAAGTCTTAAAATATATTAATAAAATACAATAACTCTAAACTATTCTAAATTGTAATCTCTAAACTATTCTAAATTGTAATCCACCCAAAATTTATAATAATGAAACTTCTGTAACGACCCTAAATTTTACCTATTTAATCTAAGGTCATTACTATACCTTGGAATGCGGAATTTACATTAAATGGATCCGGTTCATAAATGCGACTT
Organism: Cucurbita pepo subsp. pepo; assembly: GCF_002806865.2. Lineage (NCBI taxonomy): Eukaryota > Viridiplantae > Streptophyta > Magnoliopsida > Cucurbitales > Cucurbitaceae > Cucurbita > Cucurbita pepo. The sequence goes on from NC_036652.1 coordinate 2,864,164, forward strand.
ACACTCTCCTTTTATTAACTCGTGAAAGAGAAAATGATTACAAGGGAAAGAAAGAAAAAGAACATTATTGAAATAAAGGAAAAGAAACAAAGCGGAAATGAACGTCTTATACTACCCTATGGTTTATTATGCAAATACANAGGATATTCCACATCGATTGGAGGAAGAAAAGAGTACCAGCGAGGACGCTAGGCCCCGAAGGGGGGTGGATTGTGATGTCCCACATTGGTTGGGGAGGAGAACAAACCACCATTTATAAGGGTGTGGAAACCTTCCCCTAGCAGACGTGTTTTAAAGCCTTGAGGGCGAGCCCGAAAGGGAAAGCCCAAAGAGGACAATATCTGCTTGCGGTGGATCTGGGTCATTATGGTCTTGCGGTGGATCTGGGTCATTATGGTCTTGCGGTGGATCTGGGTAGTTACACCATATTTTTGTATTCTGTAAATGATTATAAATAAGAGAACTCTCACCACCATTTAGGTGTGGTGGATTCAGCAAACATTCACACAAATAGTTGTAACATTCATCCTTTTTTACCATAATTAACCCTTACGTAACATAACGTAAATAAAAAGTCTTAAAATATATTAATAAAATACAATAACTCTAAACTATTCTAAATTGTAATCTCTAAACTATTCTAAATTGTAATCCACCCAAAATTTATAATAATGAAACTTCTGTAACGACCCTAAATTTTACCTATTTAATCTAAGGTCATTACTATACCTTGGAATGCGGAATTTACATTAAATGGATCCGGTTCATAAATGCGACTTACACTCTCCTTTTATTAACTCGTGAAAGAGAAAATGATTACAAGGGAAAGAAAGAAAAAGAACATTATTGAAATAAAGGAAAAGAAACAAAGCGGAAATGAACGTCTTATACTACCCTATGGTTTATTATGCAAATACAATTCAACCTAAACTAACCTATACTTGATGATGCAAACCGAATTCAACCTAGACTATGAAATGAAAAAAANAGTTACACCATATTTTTGTATTCTGTAAATGATTATAAATAAGAGAACTCTCACCACCATTTAGGTGTGGTGGATTCAGCAAACATTCACACAAATAGTTGTAACATTCATCCTTTTTTACCATAATTAACCCTTACGTAACATAACGTAAATAAAAAGTCTTAAAATATATTAATAAAATACAATAACTCTAAACTATTCTAAATTGTAATCTCTAAACTATTCTAAATTGTAATCCACCCAAAATTTATAATAATGAAACTTCTGTAACGACCCTAAATTTTACCTATTTAATCTAAGGTCATTACTATACCTTGGAATGCGGAATTTACATTAAATGGATCCGGTTCATAAATGCGACTTACACTCTCCTTTTATTAACTCGTGAAAGAGAAAATGATTACAAGGGAAAGAAAGAAAAAGAACATTATTGAAATAAAGGAAAAGAAACAAAGCGGAAATGAACGTCTTATACTACCCTATGGTTTATTATGCAAATACAATTCAACCTAAACTAACCTATACTTGATGATGCAAACCGAATTCAACCTAGACTATGAAATGAAAAAAAAAAAAAAACAACTACCCTATGCATGTGCCACGGTCCCGGGGTGGACGATGCCGCCGTCGATGTCACATGGGTGCCTTGCCCTTATTTGAAAAAGTAAAGTAGCACGAGGCTTGAGTATTTCTAGAATACTCAGTAAGTGACCCCCTATCGGGGTTATGCAACAATCACAAGCAATAAAATGATGGGACCTATCTTTCGTTTCATTTTTTCTACGGTGCTGTCCTAACGGGTAATCGTGGACGTGTACCATATACTCTACACACAACCCATAGGTGTGAGTATGGGCTTACCAGCTAGTTCGCACACCGCCGGGCCACTTTCCTTATCCGGTGGGCATACTTTGGGAGCCCCTTATGCCAGGACCCGTTAAAACTAGTAACCGTCACGGCAGCGCTATGCAAAGCATAACGATCGTTGTCCTACCATTGGATGTACGCGTCCGTAACTTCGTGATGGGATAGGGGTATCCCCCCAGATGCATGAACACACATAATGCATGAGGTCCCCCCTACTTCTACATTTATCATTAATGAACATAACCCCCCTGTCACATTCCATGCTTCATGTCATTCTCATTTTCAATTTACATTTCATACATATTCCTATCGGGGTTATGATTCCATACCGTGTTTCATGTCATACAATTCATGCTGTTTACATTCAACCATTCCATACAATCATGCCATAACCATTCAAGAACAACATATCGTCACATGCATTACACATCACATCAGACTCAGCAACATACATACATAGCATACATTCATGTTCACATGACTACGTACTTAAGCATAATAATCTAGCATACAATTTAATGACACGTGCCAACATGCAACAAATAACGCGTAACCTATGATGGGTGAGCCACTTACATGGTAGGCCTTAGCCGAAGTACTCCCTAGAATATAACGTAAGCTCCTAGCTCCTCGTGAACGTTCTACGCTTCCGTTGGTGGTTGGTTCCTATTGGTTCATTCGTCACTTTCGTTAGTATTTCACAAACAAAATTAATTTCCAACTTGAATTTGTGAAATACGACCTTAAAATGATCTATTTTACCTTAAACAGGGCCGAAACTAAGTCCAAGAGGGTCGAAACGGTGACAAATGGGCTGAAAATAGGTTGACCGAGTCGAATAAGCCGCCGGAGCCGAGAAGCCGCCGCCGAAGCCGAGGGGAGCCATGCTGCAGACGTGCCACGTGGCACAACTAGAGGGTGACGCATGTGTAGGGGTCTCGGGTCGAGGCGCGGGTTATTGGATCGCTCGCGGGTTTTGGGTCGTTCGCGGGTGATGGGTCGTTCGGTTGAAGGAAAAGTGTAGGTGGGCTGGGCTGGGCGTGTTAGCGTTGGACTGGGCTTGCGGGTCTCGAGTCGAGGCTATCGGGTTGGACCGTAACTGGGCTTACGCGTTTTGGGCTGAAGCGACTAGGCCGCGGGAACCGTCGGGTACTGGGCTGACCTAAGGAGATTGGGTTCGGTTCGGGTTGCGAGATCCGGCCCTTGGGTCAGACTTCGTCTTCTTCACCCGGTTGCCTGCGCATTTTTCCAGCGACTTTTCTCTCTCCTCGTTAACGTCGTTTCGACTCCTTTTTCCCTCCTTTTTTCTCCGTTCCCGAGTCTCTTCTTCCCCCTAACCCCGTTTTTGGTATTGTTTTGGTTTGTAAAGGCCTCACACTCCCGGATCTGGAGAAGTTCGAAAATCCGACGTTTCGTCTCCCTTGCCGACGGTGTTCAACATATAGGATTCGTCTAAATCTACCCTTGATGTGTGTAAAAGATTCTGGGATTACTTTTGTTGCGTAAAATGGAGGTTTTGATGTCGATTTCGTATGGATTGGCCTCGCCGGAGTTTCATCGGATTTTTCTGTCCTCTTCGTTTTTCTCTATTTTTTTTTTGTTCTTTGCAGGTTGTTTTTGGGTGGTAGAAGGTCGAGGTCGAGTTCTGTGGCATCCCAGCCTTCGGTCGCCCTTTGTGGGTGTGTGCGAGCGAAAACTCCGGCGTTCGCCAGAGTTTTTCGGTTCTACCGACGACCTTTTTTTTTTNATTCTTCTTCAATGTGGCATGAATTGAAAGATATTTTGATAGTTTCAACATCATTTTCTTGAGATCTTCGTTGAAGCATATTGTATGATTGATGTCTGTTGGTGAACAATGGTTATCATAGTATTGATGAACAATGGTTACCATAGTATTTACCCTCGTTGTAGACGGTAAGGATAGGGCTATAAAACATTATGTAGTACCAATCTTCCAAACATTAAATAGTGAAATTTTAGATTCGCCTATTAAGGTACCAAAAATTGGATTGAAGTCTTTAATATTTCAATTGTTTAACATGATGGGTCAATTTGCAAAACATCTACGAGAAGATCCACATAAACATATCAAGTCGTTTATGAGAATTTTTGGTTGTTTTAAAACAAATGGAGTATCTAAAAACATATTGAAACTAAAGTTATATTCCATTTTCTTTACCGGAAATTGCAAAAGCATAATACATTTTCATATTACTCAATCACATCAAGATAAGATTTGAAGTACTTTTGTCGTGATATAACTCAATCACATCAAGATAAGATTTGAAGTAGCTTTGTCGTGCCATTGAGTTCAGAAGTTCCTTCCTACTCACAACTATTTTTTTTTTTTAATTATTTTTACTATTTGAATAATTTTTATTATTTAGACTATAAAAGGTTAGGGGTATTTTTTTTATTATTATTTTTTATATATTTAGAATATAATGTATGGATGAAATAGTGAGTTTTGAAGGGTCTAGACATTGAGTTCTAAGATAGAGATATATACACACATAAAGGGCTCAATTTCATATCTATCTAGATTTTTTTTTTAAAATTTTTTTTATTAATTTTTTTTATTAACAAAGATTATTTTATAAATAAACCTGGTTTACTTATCTAATTTTTTTAAATTGACTAAAAAATGAAGTAACTAAGGTATAATTATGTAACGATCCTAGATTTCTACTAACTTAAAGTCGCTACCGTATACATGACGTAACTTTTTTCCATTGCAAGGATACTTGAAAGTAATTGAAGGGTTAAGAATAATTCTTCTTTGGAAACCTTGTTAGTAGATATTACAAAACGGTTATAAAAATAATAACTATACATGACCCTCGAAAAAGGGCTTCGCCTCCCATAGGTCAGATCTTCTGTACAAGGCAGCCCAGCTAAACTCTCTCGCTCAGGTCATACAAACCCCAACCTCACATTTGGCTCGACGGCACCCAACGTGATACCTTTATTCCTTCTGAGGTTACCATGATGGTTGTTTAGGTCTCTAGGGCGGTTTGGCAGTCTTGACGAAGTTCCATATCTCTAGGTAATGCGATTCCGACTTTGAAGTCTTGACTTGTTAGGAGCATGGGGTCTCACCCTCTATTCATCTCTCATGAATCCATGGCGCTCTTCTTCTTGAGGCGAGGTGTTACGTCCTATGTCATAGACTAGCCAAACTATCTCGCGTTCCCTAGTCTAAGGTCATTCCTACTGCTAATCGTCTATAGAAAGAATCACGTATTCAAACACCTAGAGCTAATGTACACTCAATCATGCAAGCAGACAAACAAATACTCAATGGGGTGATAACATCCATCAAGCACTCGGAGTGCAGATTTCACAAAGTCTCATCCTCCAACACAACATGATATTTATACTCTATATGACAAACACAATCTAACACATCCATTTTTGCATACCGAAGGATATAATTGCACATTTATTCCACATTCCTAAGTATAGGTCATGCTACACTATCCCCTAGGGTCATGGATGAAAATTCAAGCGATCCTTATAAGTTTACTTCATAGGAGTTCATGTGGTCGTCACAATTTAGTGGGTTACTTTAACGTTACTTGATTCTTGAGTCAAGTGCTTAGTTTAGGTCATTAACTCATGGTTCTTGACTTAATTCTTTCATATTCCTTTAGATCATACTTAAAATTAAGGGTCATATTGAATTACAAATATTTCTACAAGTATTTTTGAAGAAAAGTCGAGATTGGCTACTTACATTTTAGTCGGTATTCGAGGGTTTGCTCGAGGTTCTAGTTCTCGATTTTCTCTAAATTTTCTTGGTTAAATTTTAACTTTAGGGCTTCATCTTCTTCCTTAAGTTGAAATTACGATTTTATACACTATCTGTCACTGGTTTTGCTCTTGTACAGCTCTAGGCCTCAATTTGACTCAATTTCTTCACCAAACTTTTAGATGGAGTTACCAGGAAGAATTAGTGACAAATTTCATACGGCCTCTAGTTCGAATTATAGCCTTCCACAGTTTGCCAAAGTAAAACTCATAAAAGTTTTTATTGGTTGGGTGTTTTAGTGCAACGACCCTTAATTTATCCTATTTAATCGAAGGTCATTACTATACTTCTAACCTTACATTTAATGCGGAATTACTTTAATGGACACTTTATAGTTTGGACATTAATTTATACCTCCTTTGTTACCTCGTGAATAAACAAATACAAGGGAAAGAAAGGAAAAACATTGCTGAATTAAATACCTTATACTATAATTTATTAATGCAATTACAATTCAACCTGTACTAATGTAACCACCTGAAATTTGCTACTTAATTCAAGGTTGCAACTGTATACACATCATGAATATTGAATGCGAAGATACTTCATTTAAACTTTCATAAAACGTCACTTTCATCTTAAAACACAACCATGAACTTACGTGTTTTGAAAACATTTTTAAAAATGACACAACAAAAGACTAAATAAAATAAATAAACCTTTAAATTAAAAACATCCTATTCTAGCCTAAGTCTAAGAAAATAATACGACTACCGAGAATGTTTGCTTAATCCACCCCATGTAAATGGTGTGAAAGTTATCTATTTATAGTCAAATAAATTATTAGGACATGGGAAGAGTAATAAATGGAAATAAAAAATGGGAAGATACCGGGGTAAAAAAATAAATATTTAGATATTCGCCTATTATAAAATATCAAATATGATATATATATATGGTAAACTATAATTTAGTATTAAATATCCTTAATACTAATTAATACTTAAATAATACAATGGCTTCGGTTAAAAATGACACAACAAAATACGAAAATTTTAACTTTAAAAATAATAATAACAATAAATAAATAAATAAATAAATGTGTCTTCTAGTTGTCATATACTAAAACAGTCTTAAAAGTGACACAACAAGAGACTAAATAAAATAAATAAATGTTTAAATTAAAACATCCTATTATAGCCTGAGTCTAAGAAAATAATATTACTCTATGCATGTGTCATGGCCTCGAGTTGCGATGCCGTTGTCAGTCGTGCAAGAATGCCTTGTCTTAACCTGAAATAGAGGTAACACGTGGCATGAGTATTTTAAGAAATAATAAGTAAGTGACCCCACTATTGGGGTTAAATGCAAGAACATGCGAATGCAATGACGGGGACCCATCATATCAGTCTTTTTTCCTACGACACTATCCTAATGGGTAGCTTGGATGTGTACCATATACTCTACACACAGCCCATACGTGCGAGTATGGACTCACCAAACAGTTCGCATACCGCTGGGCCGCTTTTCTTGTGGGCGAGCCTGCTCAGGTAATTCCTTATGTCGAACACCCATTAGAATTAGTAACCGTCACAACAACATTATGAAAAACATAATGATAATTCACCTGCCTAGTGATGTACGTGTCTGTACCCTCTTGATGGAATAGCGATATCCCCAATGCATGAGCACACATAATGCATGAGGTCCCAATATTTTTCCATTTTCATTATCATTTAATATAACCCCGCTAGCGTTCCGTACAGATCATATCGTTTTTCATATCATTTCAAATATCGGTTATTATTCATGTCATATCATTTCTCATTTTTCAATCCACATATCATACATAATTCTAACGGGGTTATATTTGATGTCATTTATCGTGATTTCATGTCATTCATATCATGTTGTATAAATAGAATTTAGGAGACATAACATAACATTCCATGCTTTTAACATAACGTTACATTATATACCTATCATACCATAACATATCACATCACAATATATCATATCATAAACATGTCAATTTATCACATATCTCGTACCATGACATATTTCATATCATTTTCTATCATATCACAACATATATATATAGCCGTCATTCACATGTCGTATCATAATCATATCATATCGTAAATACTTCGTGGTCATATTGTTCCCTAACTTATCATAGCCTTAGTGTTCGTATGCATATCACAGTCATATCGTTACATGAACGTACTTTAGTCATATTGTTACAGGAACGTATCCTAATCCTATAGTTCTATCAATCTATCATAATCCTATTCCTTTGTACCCATAACCTAATCGTATTGTTTTATCAATCAATCGTGACCATATCGTTTTTGTCAATCTCTCATATCCATAGCACTTCAATATGTAACCTAACATTAACGTTTCATGAACATATCTTACTCCTATCGTTACATTACGTTTAGTGCATCCTTCTCGTGTCCTATTTTAAATATATCATTGAACACATCTACCGTAAGTATTATCATACAATTCACATATTATAACATATACATAACATATCATAAGCATATCGATCCAGAAACAATTCACACATATCAATATATATGACACGTGCAGAACCACAGGGCACGTGTCAACATCAGATATGACCATGCCGATAGTAAGGTCACTTACCTGATTAGTTAACGTTGTTGTCATGAATTTATCTTTAATAAAAGTTCGATTTCGTCCATTGTAATCCAAGTCAACCTATGTTAGTCCATGACATCAGATTTCAAGTTTGAACTTCTACAAAATTGTCTCTAATTTTCTCTAATTTACATTGATACATGTGTTACTTCATGTGAACATAACAGTCTTTACCTCAATTAAATATTGAAATATTTATATATGTTTGTTATAATATTATTTCTATAAAAACCATTTAAAACTTTTTAACACTTTCAATTTTTTTTTTTTTTTTTTTCAATTATGATAGCTATTCCTTTTTAATGTTCATATGGATGAGAAAATGGTACAGTCTAAGACGTTAGCCTTCGGTGTCTTCTTACTCGACTTTATGGAGGAGCGGGGATTGGTTAGTTCTATTACAATTGAATCCTTTGGTAGTGTTGTTAAGAAAAAGTCGATTAGCAATCTATTCATTTTCTGTAATTTTGATCTGACTTTACTTCCGGTCAAGCTCAACCTTCCTATGATATACCCACCTCTTGATTGGAAGAGTGCGTGTCCGCAGAATCAATCTCCTAGATATCTCTCAGATCTATCAGGTGGGTACCTAAGTGCACCGACCGGTGAGATTTATGATCATTACCGCTTATTAAGTTCTGGTAACCTAAATAACTTATATATATATATATATAGGGGATTCTTCTTATAATAAGAATGATTACAAGTCTCTGTGTAAAGTCATGACCCATTTAATTCTACTATGCATATCTTTTTAGAATGTAAATTGCTAGCGTATATTTTTTAAAACGTAAATGGCTAAATAAAACTAAATTTGTTGAGAGGCATTTTTATTTTTCCTTTTTGTTTCTTTTTTTCTTCTTTGGTGCAAGAACTGTTGAGATCACACAAGGAGATGAAATCTTCTCTCTCTCTCTTTCCTTCCTTAATTAACTGATTTTTTTGTTTTACTTATTTATTTATTTATTATTCTTATTGTTATTATTATTTTTAATTTTTTGGTTGTTAGAACTATCCTATACTAATAATGCAAATAAAATTCAACTTATATTCAACTTATACTAACTTATACTATGAATGTAAATACAATTCAACCTATACTAATCTAAATTGTTAAATTGGAAAGCAAACTTATTCTATGCATGTGCCACGATTACGGGAATTGCAATGTTTCTGTTAGTCTCACATTGGTACCTTGTCTTTATTTGAAACCGTAATAGCACGAGGCTTGAGTATTTCTAGAATACTCAATAAGCAACCCCCTATCGGAGTTATGCTACAAAAACATGCAAATGCAATGTCGGGCAGCTTGTATGTGTACCTATATTCTACAAACATCCCATACGTACGAGTATGGGATCACTAGTCAGTTTGTACACTGCTGGGCTCCTTTTCTTGTAGGGCGAGCCTACTTTGGTAGCCCTTTATGCCGGACACCCATTAGAACTACTAACCGTCACGACAGTATTATGGAAAACATAATGATACTTCACCTGTTTAGTGGTGTACACGTCCGTACCCTCGTGATGGAATAGGGGTATCCCCCAATGCATGAGGTTCCAATATTTTTCCGTTTTTAACATTATTAATTAAGTATAACCCTGCAATCCATTTTATTCGTATCATATTACTTCTCATTTCTCAGTTCTCCTCTCATGCATAATTCTAACGGGGTTATATCCATGTTATAAATTGTGATTTCATGTCATACATACCATGTTGTATACATACAATTTAAGGAACATAACATCACAATTCATGCTCTCATTATAACATAATTCATATAGAAAACATTTCAACGATCACATAAACATTCTAAGCACAACACATCACGTCACATTATGTCACACATCAAGTCATTTCAGAAACAACATTTATTCACATTGCATACTTTTACGTATTAACGAATCTTAGAGAAAGTTTAGAACAAGAAAATCTAAAATAGACACTAAACGCTGGTGTTACTGCAATCTTCACATCGATTTTCAAATAGGATGGTAGGCACAATCCTTGAATTTTCATATATCTTATTAAAAGTTTCACATATTATATTGTAGTTCCACAATCTTCCTTGATATCAGATTTTCAAGAATTTGGATCTTCGACCAAAACTAAAAATATGAAAAAGAAAACAGAAAATAAAAAGTAAAGTAAAATAAAACATGAAAATTGGATAAAATATACATTTAAATGAAGATAAACAACACCAAAATTAGATACAAAATAATATTTAATTACAAGAGGATGTTGTTAAATTTTTTTATAAAGGCAAAAATGGTGTTGGGATATACAAACACAACTAGTGAGCCAAACACCTTATATCGTGCAAAGTTATATTATTGAGTTAGTAATGCAATCACACACAATATATGACTGTGACATATCTTTTAAACCGTGACAGGTTTTTTTCAATTCTTGGCAAAGTTGGATAAATGGTACTTTTCTACACATGGCCCACGTACGCATACATGGACCCATAAGACGGATTGGTATACGTGCCCCTTAGGCCTGACTTTGTCGGACACAACGCAATACACGTCACTGGACCCCTCAGAAAAGAAAAGGTCTTTATGATAACATGTCGAACATAAATATCGAAGGTATGCATCCCGATACACATGACATACATACATGCATGAGGTCCCATGACTTTTATTCATAAGATAACATTTATTTTATTTACTTTCTCCTTCCGTGAATAACATACTTCATGTATGTATCACGTATACATGGATAAACATCGCATAATCCATCACATAACTTTACATGAAAAGATGTAACATTTCATATGTATCGTACCATAACATATCGCATCACAATATATCATATCATAAACATGTCAATTATCACATGTCTCGTACCATAACATATTTCATATCATTTTCATATCATATCACAATATATATATATATATATATATATATATATATATCCGCTCTTCACATGTTGTATCATAATCATATCGTATCGTAAACACTTTATGGTCATATTGTTCCCTAATTTATCATAGCCTTGACATTCTTATACCTATCACAGTCATATCGTTACATGAACGTACCTTAGTCATATCGTTACAGGAACGTATCCTAATGCTATCGTTCTATCAATCTATCATAATCCTATCCCTTCCTACCCAAACCTAACCATATTCTTTTATCAATCGATTGTGACCATATCATTTTTATCAATCTCTCATATCCATAGCACTTCTATACGTAACCTAACCTTAACGTTTCATCAACATATCTTACTCCTATCATTACATTACGTTCAATGCATCCTTTTCGCATCCTATCTCAAACATATCATTGAACACATCGTACCATAAGTATTAACATACAATTCACATATTATAACATATGAATACCATATCATAAGCATATCGATCAATAAACAATTCACACATATCAATATATATGACACGTGCAGAACCACAGGACACGTGTCAACATCAAATATAACAATGCTGATAGTAAGGCCACTTACCTAATTAGCTTAGGCTGGTGTCACTAATTTATCATTAAAAAAAGTTCGATTTTGTCCTTTGTATTCAAATCAACCTATATGAACCATGACATCAATTTCAATTTCAATTCACTAAATTTTACCATGTTGAATGTGTTAGACTTCATGTGAGCATGAGAGACTCTATGATTTGAGTCTTTGAGGGTTATATATATATATATATATATATAATTCTATTTTCATTAAATATCTTATTTTCTATTATTACTGGTTGAGGCAATATATTGTTATTAGAAAAAATGTGATGGACTTTCTTGAGATGATATATTTCTTCGATTTTATCTTTTAATGTTCACAAAATCTTCTATTTTGCTCTATTAAATTTCCTCTTTTTCATCTACTTCCTTTTTTATTCATTTTAATTATGTTCACCATTTACAATATTAAATTTCATCTATGTATTTTTAAAATTAACCATATTTAATTTAATTCTTTAAATCTCTTCTTTTTCTTTTAATCCATTCTTACTTCCGATGTCTTCACTTTAAATTTTCTTACTGTATTTCTTTCTTTTTTTTTCCTTTTTTTCTTTTCTATTCTATTATGTTAAAGGTTTTGGCTTAAAAATATCTCTCTTTTTTTTTTTTCCTGTATTTTTCTTTTATTTTCTTTTCTATTTTGTTAATAGTATTTTGGATTTTCATCCGTATTTCATTTTGTTCGATTTGTGCTAATTCAGTGTCGTGAACTCGCATAGTTACTTGGATTTCAAAGGAAAAAATTGAACTAATTTCAGGTATGATTTAGGGACTTCAACTTAGCTACCTTGGTAAGTTTCTTCACTACTGTTTTGGTTCGATGAATTGTTTGAAGCACGAGTGGCGGATGCCTCGTGGCCCTTTCTTGTGTTGTCCCTTGTGATTTCTATATTTGCAANCTTATTTTCTATTATTACTGGTTGAGGCAATATATTGTTATTAGAAAAAATGTGATGGACTTTCTTGAGATGATATATTTCTTCGATTTTATCTTTTAATGTTCACAAAATCTTCTATTTTGCTCTATTAAATTTCCTCTTTTTCATCTACTTCCTTTTTTATTCATTTTAATTATGTTCACCATTTACAATATTAAATTTCATCTATGTATTTTTAAAATTAACCATATTTAATTTAATTCTTTAAATCTCTTCTTTTTCTTTTAATCCATTCTTACTTCCGATGTCTTCACTTTAAATTTTCTTACTGTATTTCTTTCTTTTTTTTTCCTTTTTTTCTTTTCTATTCTATTATGTTAAAGGTTTTGGCTTAAAAATATCTCTCTTTTTTTTTTTTCCTGTATTTTTCTTTTATTTTCTTTTCTATTTTGTTAATAGTATTTTGGATTTTCATCCGTATTTCATTTTGTTCGATTTGTGCTAATTCAGTGTCGTGAACTCGCATAGTTACTTGGATTTCAAAGGAAAAAATTGAACTAATTTCAGGTATGATTTAGGGACTTCAACTTAGCTACCTTGGTAAGTTTCTTCACTACTGTTTTGGTTCGATGAATTGTTTGAAGCACGAGTGGCGGATGCCTCGTGGCCCTTTCTTGTGTTGTCCCTTGTGATTTCTATATTTGCAAATTATGTTATGACGTGTTGTTATGATGACAAATGTTAGGTTTTGTAATTTCATGTTTACTTATTATACTATTGTGAATGTGACATATTATGAAAGTATGGTAGAATAGAGTACATTCTAGGTCTAGAGGGTACATTTACGAGCCCGTTTGGGAGTCCATGCGTGCGTATTAGTCGTGTTTAGGGGTCCATGTGCGCGTATTAGAGTGATTTGGCGGTCTTGTCATGGATTCACGTCTCCAAGTTTCTCATTTGTGACTTCCAAAGTCTAGATCTCTAACGACTCTATATTTTCTACTTAACCTAAGGTCGCTACTGTACACGTATCATGAACATTTAATGCAGATTTATCTCAATTGATACTTTTAATAAAATCAACCTTAGTCTTTCATGCTTCATTTTATGCGAAACTATCCAAGCATGTGTCACAGTCTCGTGATTGCGATGTCACCGTTAGCCTTACAAAAGCGTCTTGCCTTTACCTGAAAAATAGAGTAGCACGTGGCTTCAATATTTTAAGAAATACTCAGTAAGCGACCGTTACTGGGGTTAAAATGCAAAGACCCGTTACATGCATGGGACCTATCATAACAATCTATCTTCCTACAGTTGCTATCTTAACGAGCAACTTGGATGTGTATTTAATTCCCTACACAAGGCTCACACGTGTGATTATGGACCCACCAGTCGGTTCGCACACCTCCTAGGCCTGTTTCTAGACACCTGTTAGGAGTAGTGACTATCACGGCTGCACTATGTCAAGCATAATGATCGTTACCCTGCCTATTAGCATACGCATCCTTACTATCGTAAAGGAATAGGGTTATCCCCCTGATGCATGAACACACAGTAATGCATGAGGCCCAAATATCTTTTCATTTTAATTATCCTTAATACAACCCCGCTAGCGTCTTCTTCATATCATAATAGGGTATTTGTGTATATGCGCTCTGGATGATGGATGCTGGATGCATGTTATTTTCTCGTTGGGGTTGTGTGATTGCATGCATAGTTAAACATACATAAGCCCCTGCTAATTGATTGTGTGAACTTATTCTGTGAATGATAAGAAGTTGTGTTTAAGTTAAGTGTATGGTGTATTTTGATAGTGATTTGAGTTTAGTGGCACCGTGAGGGACGACGGGAGGGTGAGACCCTTTAACCCCAGACCGCTACAAACTAGGCAAGTCATGTTTGAATAAATTTAGAAGCCAGAGCCCCTATCAAAACCACCCAACCACCCCTAGTATCGTGAGAACCACCTCAAAACTCCAGGTTGAACAAAGAGATTCCTTAGCTAAAAGGAGTTGGAATATTGTTCAAGAACCTTCCACTTTCCTTTCTACTATTTTGCAGTATCGTCGAGCTAGGTGTTACGCTTAATAAGGTCGTGTTACTTACTGGTAGACGGACTAGTATGCATGTTGGATGCATCTTATGGTGGGATGTTGATCACGCGGGTAGGTCAAGGTTGTCTGCATGGCGAATCCTTTCTATGGGAGGATGTTGACCACGCTGGAGACCTGTTCAACCTAACTTGTACCGGGGGTTAGCACCCGCAATCCTTAGGTGACTTCATGGCCTATGGGATGGGTTTGGCAACTAACTTTTCCGTGTTCGTCGAGTAGGCTAGCGCTCATCATGATGTCTCCCACCTTGGTATAGAGTTATATGAGGTAACGCCTCATCCTCAGACGCTGAAAACTGCTATGAGGGTTAGGTTCCTCTACCTCGAACTATGTACTATGAGTACTGAGACTCTATAATCTAGAGCATAATGGGTGGTTCTCTGCGATAGAGGCGGTAAGTAGGTTGCTTACTGGGTATATTTATACTAACCTCTTTCTACATTTTGTTATAAGTCTGTGAAGTTACAAACTTTGAAGTTGGGGTGCTCGGGAGCTCAAAAGTCATAGAGAAAGTGTCGACCTAGAGAGTATTTCTAGATTACCTACCCAAAGTTTGCATTTATCATACACCATGTATCCTCATTCCCTTTTTTCCATTAAATGAACTTGGCATATGCATTGTTATATTCTGAACATACTTTTGAGAAAATAATAAGTTCTAAATCATAAAACTTCTTGTTCGTGTATAGGATTCTTGGCTCCTTCTCTAAATCCACCAAAACCATGATGAAGAGGAATTTCTCTTTAAAAGCCCTAAAAAAAAAGTAAGAACCAGCTCTAGCTTAAAAATGGATGAACCTAAGTTTTAAATTTATGTGTAACTTGTGTTTTGAAACTTTAGATTTAAGCATTTTTTAATTTTTATCGAAATTTCACAAACTCTCGTGCTAATTTTCCTATTTCTATTTTCAAATATTTTTTTAATGTATTTCTTTCTCAATTATTTTATTTTTATTTAAAAGTACTTATTTTATGTACTACAAAATTTGGGTGCATCAATATTTTAGGTATCGGAAGCATGACACAAGTTCTTACTCTCAACTCGAAAAATGAAGTCACTTGTTTGATAATTTTAAAAAATCAATTTTTTTTTTTTTTGTTTTTTTTGTTTTTGTTTTTGTTTTTGTTTTGTTGGTTTGTTTTAGGGAAAGGCAAGTGTCCACTAGACAAGTGATGACAACAATTCATTCTAACATTTTTACTCATTTTAGTGAAGAATGTTATTTTGTTTAGCTTTTCATTTTCATTTTGATTAGTAGAATTTTTTAATTTGAAATGAGTGTCATATGCTATTAAGTTTTCTTATACCCAAAAAAATAATATCAGCATTTTTGTAAAGGTTTTAAAATCTAACTATTTCTACTTGAACTCGTCTTAAAAGCTTCCAAGATATGTTTGTAATTGATATTCTCGGTCGAGGTATCACGTCGTAAAACTCTTTCTAGTTTGGATAGCATGGTAAGTGTTAGGCTGCTCTCATCATCCATGGGAGGTTCGTTGGCGAACCCTACCCACAGGACAATCTAGTCACCCAAGGTTAAGGAAGTGATCCCCTATGCTTGTCAACTATTAAGATTACCCTCATAATCCTACGTCCCCTCTCTTGACGGATCTACTATGCAAGATAATCAAAATGAACTATCGTTCACACAATCCTAGTTGGCCTAGGCCTGGCTCGACGGTACTTGTACCAAAGTGTAAAAGGAAGTTGAAGTAACGGCCTAGATGCTACCTTTTCTTGCTTATTTGTACCATCTTTCTATTCTTTGACCATGGAAACTTGCTTTGCTTATGTAGTGAGGGATCGAATACCTAGGTTGAGGCACGTCCTCATAAAATTCTAATCAGACAATATGGTGATTTCTAGTATGAACATCTTCGAAAAGAGGTTGGTTGGTTTATTCCTTAGGGCCACAGAGTCACTTATATTTGGGGAATGCGATCCTTCTGCATTAGCCAGCTACTAGGCTATCTCATGTTGTCCCCACACCCCTTTTAAGAAACAGGTTAGCAACATAATGGCCACATTCAAGAGACCACTGGCCATTCAGTGGAGCAGAAGCTCAAACTACCCTAACTAGCATGTGCGTAGCTCAATAGTACTAATATTGGAGTGGAAAGGGATTAGAGGGTCTGAAGATAGCGTAGTATTCAAGCTTCTCATAGCCTAGATAGTTACCTTCGTCATTCTTTGGAGTCGTGGAGTTCTACTATTTTATTAAGGGCTTCTAATCACATCTTTAGGTAAACACAGGTCTAGATTTTTTTTATCACCGGTCACTATCCTAGGGTATTTTGATAAGGCAGCCCTAATCCTCAGTCCAACGAATCAAGCTTTTGTTGAAGCAAGAACACTTGAATCAAAGAAATTAAGACCTCCTTATACAAATTTCGGATTAGCCAAGAGATAAGGCTAGAATTTGATTACCTCTTACGATCGAAGATCTTGAAGCATGATTAGGAAACCTTGTTCTAAATTGAGTCACTCCACAATCAAACTTAATAAAAGCTTGATTGAATGGCTCGGATGCAATTCTACCACAAGATTTGCTTGAAACTTAGAAATGGAAAATATGATATTTGGATTTCTAAGAAAACGTCTACATTTGAGATCTCAATTTCATTCATCCACGAATCTAATTTTTACATAACAATTTGTTGGTATTTATACTCCCCACAAATGACGTTTGAGGCCATGATTTAATCCTGATCCCCTTAAATCTCTACGAAAGACGAAGTCAATTTGACAAATTGACCATTACAAACATTATGAAATTAAAAATAATTAAGTTTCTACTAAACTTTGATATGTTTGAGTGGCTAAGCAGGCAGACATTCTTGATTCTTATCATATTTAGTCCACTAGAAACCTATTGACCTTATCAAGATTCTGCTCACGTTGTCGCGTCCTAATCTTATCAAGATTCTCTAGTGCTTGCGAAGCACAAGTCACTCTTACCAGTTCTAATTTCGTACGCAATGGAAAGCATAGAAAACGACATTCATAAGAAATTTTATCATAGGCGCATTTTGGTAATTTCTTACATCATGCATAACATACTCATCCATATTGCTCAATTTGTATTTTAATCATGCATATAATACATAAAAAAAAACATACATACAATATGTACTCATAAAAAACATGCTTTTCTGAGCTCAAGAATTTATAGAATTTCTCTCCTAGATCCGAATTCAAGCATAATTATGTTAATATCAAAATCAAGACAAAAAACTGACAAACGGAGGTCGAACGAACAAAATGAGACTCACATGCGCTTACACACGTCCGGAAAGGCTTTTCTTGTGCAATTTCATGCATGGAAGTTTTTTGTAGATCTCGATTAGTCATTGAGTCATTGGATCGGGTTCAGGTTGCATTTTTTGTTAGGGTCGAAGCTTAACGAGTTGCACGCGCAAGCTTTTGATCGAATCCAGGTTCAGGGATTGGGTTAACCTACATGCATGTCACAATTAGACGCCAAACAATTTTCTCCGCTCAGCATTTGCCACTTATCCTACTCAGCTTCAGACTCACTACTGCCACCGCCGTCTGACGCGTGCCTTCTCCCTTTTTGCCAACATTCAATATTTTATAAAGACAATGAGGTTTCTATTATGTATCTAATTTCTTCTAAATTTTGTAACTTCTTACCGGTACATAGGAAGTTTCACTTAAGTTTATTTCAGCCACAAAAAGAAAAATAAAAAATAAAAAATAATAATAATAATAAAAAAGTGCAAAATCCGAATTTAAAACATAAGAAATTTACCATTTCTTTAAATTCATCAATACTGCTATTAGATCCTAATGAACTCTAGCTTCCCATATGTAAATGTGAATGGAATACATTTGAGTTTGCATTGTGAAAAAACTCGTGATTGAACTACGAGGATCTTTGAAATCTTGAATTTCTTGAAAATTTATAGATTAGACTCGGCTGCACAGCTGCATGGTTGGTGCATTTTACATTTTGTTAAGCTTCCGATGAAATTTGTCTTCTTATTCGTGAAAGGNCGGAAAGGCTTTTCTTGTGCAATTTCATGCATGGAAGTTTTTTGTAGATCTCGATTAGTCATTGAGTCATTGGATCGGGTTCAGGTTGCATTTTTTGTTAGGGTCGAAGCTTAACGAGTTGCACGCGCAAGCTTTTGATCGAATCCAGGTTCAGGGATTGGGTTAACCTACATGCATGTCACAATTAGACGCCAAACAATTTTCTCCGCTCAGCATTTGCCACTTATCCTACTCAGCTTCAGACTCACTACTGCCACCGCCGTCTGACGCGTGCCTTCTCCCTTTTTGCCAACATTCAATATTTTATAAAGACAATGAGGTTTCTATTATGTATCTAATTTCTTCTAAATTTTGTAACTTCTTACCGGTACATAGGAAGTTTCACTTAAGTTTATTTCAGCCACAAAAAGAAAAATAAAAAATAAAAAATAATAATAATAATAAAAAAGTGCAAAATCCGAATTTAAAACATAAGAAATTTACCATTTCTTTAAATTCATCAATACTGCTATTAGATCCTAATGAACTCTAGCTTCCCATATGTAAATGTGAATGGAATACATTTGAGTTTGCATTGTGAAAAAACTCGTGATTGAACTACGAGGATCTTTGAAATCTTGAATTTCTTGAAAATTTATAGATTAGACTCGGCTGCACAGCTGCATGGTTGGTGCATTTTACATTTTGTTAAGCTTCCGATGAAATTTGTCTTCTTATTCGTGAAAGGTGGATCTAGATCATTTTCATAATCTTTTCACCAATACATTAAGATTTAACAAACTCTTGTTTTTCCACTTTTTTTTATTTTTATTTTTATTTTTTTTATTTTTTATTTTTAATCATGAGTACAAACTCATTGCTTAATTTATATTTATTTAATTTTATTCTAAATAACATGAATTATGATAATATACCCTTCTTTTCTAAAAGAAATTAAGCTTAGTTTTTAGAGCTATAACTCTCATAAGTTAGTTCTATCGCTAGTTGAGTTAGTTTTTTGTCATCTATCTTTTATCTATTTTTTGTCTTTCAACCTTTGGATGTGGTCTATGATTCAATCTTTCTCTTTCATGTGGTCGATATGATGTAGCTTTATCTTCACCTATTACCTTTTTGGACAGTAGTTCCATTGTGCATATATAGTATTAGCTTCACTATCGAAGTGTACTAGTAATACGATCCAGCCGGCATTTAGTTCAGCCCAACTCAGTGCAACCAACGGTCCAACGACCCGACTCGGATTTCACACCTCGAACTGAGTGATGACTCGTGCCCTTAGTGCCTCACGTGCCTGGCACGTGTTCTACTTCCAACTGCGGCTCATCTCCGCTCGACTCAATGACTTCTCTCATCTCGGTGTCTTGAGATTTGGTCGTAAGGGTAAACTAAGTCCTCGGTTCATTGAACCCTTCGTAATTCTTGAGTAAATCAATCCAATGGCATACAGACTAGCCCTACCAACCTCCCTCTTAAGTGTACATAATGTATTCCACGTGTCGATTGTAACGACCTTAAATTTTCTACGTAATCTAAGCTCGCTACTCTATACATATCATGAACGTTGAATAACGAAATATTGCATTTAAAGTTCCTCATAAGACTTAAATTTTATCATAGAACACAGTCATGGACTTACGTGTTCGAAAACATCTTTAAAACGATACAACAATAAGCTAAATGAAATAAATAAACATTTAAAGGAAAAACATCATATCCTAGCCTAAGTCTAAGAAGATAAATGCGACTACCCTAGGCATATGCTATGGTCTCGAGTTGCAATACCGTCTTCAGCCATGCATCTACTAGAGAGAGGTTCCTCTCTCCAACCGATGTGGGATGTTACATATTTAATGACGATTTAAGGAAAAAATAGAAAAAGAAAAATATAACTACGTTGAGTTTTAACAAGTAGTGAAGACAGCATTATGACTGGATCAATAATTATGTTCATAAATGTCGGGTTACATTATTTCCAAGGGTACATTAATTGATACAAATCTTAAGAACCAAGACGTAAGGAAATACCATCCTCTCTAGCACCCCAAATGCAGTTATGATGGTCACATCGAGCACCAAGCCAATTCTTTTTTTTTTTTTTCTGGCCAAAATACATCACCAGAAGCATGTTGGTTTACATCATTTCCAAGGGTACATTAATTGATACAAATCTTGAGAACCCAGACGTAAAGAAATACCATCATCTCTAGCAACCCAAATGCAGTTATGATGGTCACATCGAGCACCAAGCCAATTCCTTTTTTCTGGCCAAAATACTTCACCAGAAGCATGTCCTAGGATGCTCTTAAAATTGCACCAATATAGTGTTGTCTGCCAAAAGTTTTCTCTAAAGCTCCAATTGAAATTTCCTCCGGGGCCGATCTGGTGCTCACCCAAATCGTCATCTTTTGACTTACAGTGAACCAACATAGCTAAACCATTCATTTTGTTCAAAATGGTCACTTCCCACAAGGTCCCTCGGAGGGAGTACTTGGAATCAGATTGTGCAAAACATGAGTTCATAATCATGTTTGATTCAAAAGCAAGCAATATGATGAAACAAAAGATGTTTTGAGGCTTCATTTTATTTGGAGTTTAATTTTTTCACTTTTTTTACCACCCATTTTGGTTTAGTCACATATATATATATAGTTTAATAAACTTGGTACATTGTTAGATTAACAAGTTGTACAATCTAAATATTCTTAATTTTCTAACTTTATTTATCTAGATACACACATTATAATTGTGCGTGCTAAAACTAAATATAGGAAATTGTTATTAAAACTAAATATAGGAAATTGTTATTCCAATATATATGAAAATTTTTACTTCTAAGTTAAAATATGTTATACTTTGGTGAGAGTTTGAATCCAACCGAACCTAACAAATATTGATCATGTTCTTGAGATATTTGAAATACCATAATAATTGATTAATGTTGATGCATAAATCTAGTGTGTCAAACTCAACACTTCAAGATTTAGAGTCGTATCAGGTAAGTTATGCAAAGAGAAGTTTTAGTATTAGTGTGTAATGCTTTGTACAACACCTTTTGATGCGTAAGTCAGTGATGTACACGAGATGTCGGGTTGAGCTTAGGTTAAGTTGCATAACTTCAGTGGGAGTATATCTCCCATATTTACAGTGTTTTGTCATTTTGACTTCAGTGTTAGAATTTCTGTGAGATCCCACGTCGGTTGAAGAGGGGAACGAACCATTCCTTACGAGGGTATGGAAATCTCTCCCTAGCAGACGCGTTTTAAAACCTTGAGGGGATGTCCATAAGGGAAAGCCCAAAGAGGACAATATCTGCTAACGGTGGGGCTTGGACGGTTACAAATGGTATTAGAGCCAGACACCGGGCAATGTGTTAGCGAGGACGCTGGCCTCCAAGGGGATGGATTGTGAGATCTCACATCGGTTGGTAAGATCCCAATTCTTAAACACGGACCAATATCAATTATTTGTTTCTTCTAGTTTGGAAGACCCCAAATCTTAAATTTAACATTTATTATAAATTTTTTTGCAATTCACGCATGGAAATTTCCACATCCGCTGACACACGTCGGGGAAGTCTTTTCTTGTGCAATTTCACGCATGGAAATTTCTTGTAGATCTCGGTTAGTCATTGAGTCATTGGATCGGGTTCAGGTTGCATTTTTTGTTAGGGTCGAAGCTTAACGAGTTGTACACGCAAGCTTTTGATCGAATCCAGGTTGAGGGATTGGGTTAACCTACATGCATGTCACAATTAGAAGCCCAACAATTTTCTCCACTCAGCATTTGCCACTTGTCCTACTCAGCTTCAGACTCACTACTGCCACCGCCGTCGTCTAAGGCGTGCCTTCTCCCTTTTTGCCAACATTCAATATTTTATAAAGACGATGAGGTTTCTATTACCTATCTAATTTCTTCTAAATTTTGTAACTTCTTACGGGTACATAGGTATTTTCACTTAAGTCTATTTCAGCCACAAAAAAAAAAATAATAATAATAATAAAGTGCAAAATCTGTCCAGAATTTAAAACATAAGAAATTTACCATTTCTTTAAAGTCACCAAAATACTGCCTTTAGATCCAAATGAACTTTAGCTTCCTATATGTAAATGAGAATGGAATACATTTGAATTTGCACGGTGAAAAAACTCATGATTGAACATCTATCTTACGAGGATCTTTGAAATCTTGAATTTCTTGAAAATATATAGATTAGACAAGCTGCATGGTTGGTGCATTTTACATTTTGTTAAGCTTCTAATGAAATTTGTCTTTCTTATTGGCGGAGGTGGATCTAGATCATTTTCATAATCTCTTCACTAAACATTAAGATTTAAGAAACTCTTCTTTTTACACCTATTTATTTATTTTTTTTAATCATGAGTACAAATCCTTTACTTAAATTTATTCTAAATAACATGAATTATGATAATAAACTGTGGTTTTCTCAAAGAAATTAAGCTTAGTTTTTAGAGCTAAATAACTCTCATAAGTTAGTTCTATTGCGAGTTGAGTATCTTTTGTCTTTCAACCTTTGGATGTGGTCTATGATTCAATCTTTCTCTTTTATGTGGTCGATATGATCTAGCTTTATCTTCACCTATTACCTCTTTGAACAGTAGTTGCATTGTGCATATATAGTATTAGCTTCACTATCGAAGTGTACTAGTCATACGATCCAGCCGGCAACGACCCAACTCAAAGTCCACACCTTGAACTGAGTGATTACTCGGGCCCTCAGTGCCTCACCTGCCTGGCACGTGTTCTGCTTCCAACTGCGGCTCATCTCCGCTCGACTCAATGACTTCTCTCAGCTCGGTGTCTTGAGATTCGGTTGTAAGGGTAAACTAAGTCCTCGGTTCATTGAACCCTTCGTAATTCTTGAGTGAATCGATCCAATGGCGTACAGACTAGCCCTACCAACCTCCCTCTTAAGTGTACATAATGTATTCCACGTGTCAATTGTAACGACCCTAATTTTTCTACTGAATCTAAGCTCGCTACTGTATACATATCATGAACGTTGAATATGAAAATATTGCATTTAAAGTTCATCATAAGACATAAATTTTATCATAGAACACAGCCATGGACTTGCGTGTTCGAAAACATCTTCAAAACGATACAACAATAAGCTAAATGAAATAAATAAACATTTAAAGTAAAAACATCATTTCCTAGCATAAGTCTAAGAAGATAAATGCGGCTACCCTAGGCATGTGCTATGGTCTCGAGTTGCAATACCGTCTTCAGCCATGCATCTACTAGGGAGAGGTTCCTCTCTCCAACCGATGTGCGATCTGATGGTGTTAATATAACACATGCGGAAGCAATTTGGATCTTAGGCACTCTAAGTACATCAATTATACTAAATTAGCTAGATGAGTTTGAATACTAACCTTTTGTCGCTCAAGTTTCTTTTTCCTCACGAACCGGTTTCGAACCACCACTGGTGTCTTCACCACTATTCTCCGGCCTTAGTACGGGATTGTGGAATCCGGTGAGTGACTAAACTTGGAAGGGATTTAGTATATATGAAGAGAGATTTTGTGAGAGGTTTTTCTCAAGGTTTTTTCAAAAAAAGGAAGACCTCCTATGTACCATGCTTACTCTATTTATAGAGTCAGATTTGAATGTTCATGCAAATTTGAGATCACCAAATTTTTACCCTCAAAATTCGACTCTAATGTTTGGGATTATGTGGCCAGCATCTAAGTTTGAGTTCACCAAATTTTGACACTCAAAATTCCACTAAAATTTGTGGGGTATATTTGGGAAGCATGCAAATTTAGTTAAACCATATTTTGACACCTCAAAATGCCACTAACATGGATTTTTCAATTATCTGAAGTCAACATTTTTACTTTCTTGATTTTAATTCTTGAATAATTAATTTCAAATTAAAGTAATATTAAATAATTAATTAAACTATTTAGTTAATATTTAATACTAATTCAAATGCCAATCTCAATCAATTCCGACACATATTGGAATAAAATATTTAAATCTTATTTAAATATATCAGATTCTCTCCTTTTGTTTAATTTGTAAATAAAACAAAAATGCGGTTAAATATATCGTATATATGTAGTGCATATTTCCTAATTCGAATCCGATCACTTCGAACTCACGTGTCACACTGTTCTATGGTTTAGTCCGATATGAGCTAGCAGAGGGACCTAATGGACCTATAGATCATGGGCTCCAACGATTCAAGATTAACCGGTTAAACTTATTAATTTTGTTAACCAACATTCGTTAACTACTAGGACACTCCACTATAGCCTAGTAGTTGCACTCCCCTCACAATAGATATATTTCTGCCCATTTGGTATAACCATGATTAGTAAGTCGATCCTTCACAGGTTGTTCGTAACTAGAGGTGGGTCAATTTACCGTTTACCCCTGAAGTTACTTCTTGTTCCTTATGTCTCACTGATTCTCTAATGAACAATTGGTTTGTGGTCCAACCAGTAAACCGAATCCCTCTCACGCCAATGAGAGGGTGGGGGCCCCTTGTTCAAGACCAGGAGTCAGTGCTTAAGGGAACTACTTCTCTTTTATCCCTAAAAGTGGGTAGGAGTGAATTCCATTTTGCATCCCACGTCTCCAGCCATTCACCTAGTCTTACCCCTGAAATGGGAGGCCTATTGAGTCGGCGAACTCGAGCCACTCTCACCCATGCAAATCTAAGGATAATTCCGAATTAACAGGAGTTCATGGTTAGCTCAGGATTAAAATCGAGTTACCTAGGTCATCGAATGGAAAGAATATCAGTCTCAACAATAAACAACATTATAAAGTGAGAGCGATTTTCTTCATGGTCCGATCTTATGCAATACTCATTGCATAGGACACTCTCACTCACATGTACAATTTAGTGATCACATTGTTTATGTCATATACAAAAGTGGGCCGCATCCATAGTGTCCCCAGGATAAGGTACTCAGCCTTATCCCCATACTATAGATCTTTTTGACTATATACTTGAACTTCATCCACTCTTATGTCTCTACATATAGTTCAAGTAATCATACTATAGTCAGAGTGTTCTTAGTTTATTGGATTTAGATTAATAATCGTAAATTTCACTTGATTCAATAACAATCTTTACTGAATAAACAAGAATAATAACTTTATTGAAAATAGCATATGTTTTTGTTTACCAACTATGAGTTTTATGACATAAAACCCAACAGGATCTTACATATTTAATGACGATTTAAGGAAAAAATAGAAAAAGAAAAATATAACTACGTTGAGTTTTAACAAGTAGTGAAGACAGCATTATGACGGGATCAATAATTATGTTCATAAATGTTGGGTTACATCATTTCCAAGGGTACATTAATTGATACAAATCTTGAGAACCAAGACGTAAGGAAATACCATCCTCTCTAGCACCCCAAATGCAGTTATGATGGTCACATCGAGCACCAAGCCAATTCTTTTTTTTTTTTTTCTGGCCAAAATACATCACCAGAAGCATGTTGGTTTACATCATTTCCAAGGGTACATTAATTGATACAAATCTTGAGAACCCAGACGTAAAGAAATACCATCATCTCTAGCAACCCAAATGCAGTTATGATGGTCACATCGAGCACCAAGCCAATTCCTTTTTTCTGGCCAAAATACTTCACCAGAAGCATGTCCTAGGATGCTCTTAAAATTGCACCAATATAGTGTTGTCTGCCAAAAGTTTTCTCTAAAGCTCCAATTGAAATTTCCTCCGGGGCCAATCTGGTGCTCACCCAAATCGTCATCTTTTGACTTACAGTGAACCAACATAGCTAAACCATTCATTTTGTTCAAAATGGTCACTTCCCACAAGGTCCCTGGGAGGGAGTACTTGGAATCAGATTGTGCAAAACATGAGTTCATAATCATGTTTGATTCAAAAGCAAGCAATATGATGAAACAAAAGATGTTTTGAGGCTTCATTTTCTTTGGGGTTTAATTTTCTCACTTTTTTTACCACCCATTTTGGTTTGGTCTCATA
Organism: Cucurbita pepo subsp. pepo; assembly: GCF_002806865.2. Classification (NCBI taxonomy): domain Eukaryota; kingdom Viridiplantae; phylum Streptophyta; class Magnoliopsida; order Cucurbitales; family Cucurbitaceae; genus Cucurbita; species Cucurbita pepo. The sequence continues at coordinate 2,890,952 of NC_036652.1, forward strand.
TATATATAGTTTAATAAACTTGGTATATTGTTAGATTAACAAGTTGTACAATCTAAATATTCTTAATTTTCTAACTTTATTTATCTAGATATATACATTATAATTGTGCGTGCTAAAACTAAATATAGGAAATTGTTATTCCAATATATATGAAAATTTTTACTTCTAAGTTAAAATATGTTATACTTTGGTGAGAGTTTGAATCCAACCGAACCTAACAAATATTGATCATGTTCTTGAGATATTTGGAATACCATAATAATTGATTAATGTTGATGCATAAATCTAGTGTGTCAAACTCAGCACTTCAAGATTTAGAGTCGTTTCAGGTAAGTTATGCAAAGAGAAGTTTTAGTATTAGTGTGTAATGCTTTGTCCAAAAACTTTTGATGTGTAAGTCAGTGGTGTGCACGAGGTGTCCCGATGTAAATGAGTATACAATATGCATGAGGTCCGGATACTTTTCATCCTAAAATCATTAACGTGACACAACCCCACACATTCTTCACATATTAGTCTAGGTAACATGCATGCATAAGCCTTCATACATTCATCATTTGGGAGTTGTGTATTAGAAAACTTATTGTAATGCAACATGTCATTTCATACATGAACATCATCATAACATGAGATATCCTCGTATCATGTCATGTCATCATCATGCATCTCATGTCATCACATCATAATGCATCATCATCCTAACATATAGTAACATTGTACATCACATCATCATAACATCATAGCATCATCATAACACATCATAATGTCATATAAAAAATCATATCATCATAACACATCCTCATAACGTATCACATCATCACAACGTATCCTATTGTCAAATGCATGACACGTGCAGGGGCCCCTGAGTACGTATCATCATACATAAGACAACTCTTCTGACCATGCCAATAGCAGGACCACCAACTTGGTTGCCCTTAGCCGACACTCTATCCTATTTCTGAGATTCGCTTGACTTGTCCCTCAAAGTTCGTAACAACGTACACTGAGGTATTCCACCATATTAAGAACATCCGTCTAATTCTTCAAATAGTTTTACTTCTTACATATTTACTTAATTACTTAAATTGAATAAACGAGACTTACACATACCTCAATTTCTTTCAATAACTTCAAATTCAACTCCGGGAGGGTAAAAAAAACGTTGGAATTGATACCAAAAACCTAAACCTGAGCCACCTAAGCCATTTTCCTTTCGTTGCAGCCATGAAGCTGTGCCAAGCAACGTCGAGCCGAGTGAAGCGATAGGGAGACATGCATCATGCACGTGTAAGAAGGATGGAGCATGTGCAGGTCGTCTTCTCAAACGTACGAGTTGTATTTGCTGGATTGTGTGGGTCGTGGGCTGCAGGTTGGTTTTTCGGCCGCGAGCGTCTACTGGGCCCCGTGGGTTGCTGGGCTGTGAACGTCAAGTGGCCTGTGGGTCACTCGCTGTAGATGGGTTTCCTTGAATCCAAATCTGAATCCATGGGTTGTGTCCTCTTCACTCGACTGTCCAACGGTTGTTTTTGTTCGTTTCTCTCTCGTTTGAAAATTGTGTTCTAGCGCTCCTCCATTCGAGATCCGACAACCGTGACTTCATGTCGACCTGTCTTCCAAGTACCTGTCGACCTGGCTTCGAAATAGCTTTCTCATAGTCGAAAATGCTTATCTCATTTTGATCGCGAAGAATAAACCATACACAAATTATGTTGTCCTGACCAAAACTCCAAAAGTTTGAGGGCTCCAAAACTTGTAATCTTTGAGAGAGCTTTAAAGTTCATTAATGGCTATAAATACTCAACTCCCTAACCCACATCCTAACCGAAATCAAAGAAGACAAAATCAAAGAAGATCAAGATGTTTGAATGTCCAGGTATGTTCTTCCCGTCACCGTATTTTGTTCTATCTTCTTCAAAACTTTAGAATAACTTATTGTAATGCCCCAAAACGGTAGGAAAACAGCAATGGCCGGAGCTTATTTTTGTAGAGTATTCTATTGCTGCTATGATCATAGAGAAAGAGAATCCTAATGTGAAAGCACAGAAGATTCTAGCTGGGAGTTCGAGAATTTTGAACTTCGATTGTTCACGAGTTTGAGTTGATGTCGATATTAAGGACGTCGTTGTTTTAGTTCCTAAGGTTGGTTAAGGATCGAGATGTATGAATTTATGAATACATATAATGTATTTGAAGTTAATAATACGGTAGTATCCTCCTACCACTTTAATTTCATTCAACTAGGCGATCCTTTTTACTATTCTTCAATAAACTCCTGAATTGAATTAAGGGTTAGAGGACCTGATATGTGGAAATCACTACAAGGAGAATAAGATTCGGATTACCTTGTTGATCGAATATCTCAAGGCAAGAACATTGTTTGAGATTCGAATCTCTCCACAAGCAAGATCGATCATGTCTAGCTTGAATGATTCTTGTTGATCAAATATCTCAAGGGAAGAACACTTGATTGAGATTGGAATCACTCCACAAGTAAGATTGATCATGTCGAGCTTGAATGATTCTACATGCAACCTAAACTACATAGAATTGCAAAGAAACTTAGCCATTGGCTAAAGAAAAGCACAAAGGCTCCTTTTACTCTATTTTCCAAGTCTACTTACAAATACAACATACATGACTTAATATAGCTTCAAAATGAAACTGGAACTATTAAACGCATTCCAAGAGTTGTAACATTCATACTTAATGGTCATAATTAACCATTATGTAACTGTAACCTAAAGTAAATAAAAGTCTTAAAATACATTAATGAAATACAATAACTCTAAATTACTCTAAATTGTAATCCACCCAAAATTTATAACATGAAACTTCATTCCTCCTCAATGTGGCATGAATTGAAATATCTTTTGATAATTTCAACAATATTTTCTTCACATCTTCATTGAACCATATTGTATGATTCATGTCTCTTGGTTCATATCAATAAGCAACAAAATCGAGTTAAGTCTAGGGTAAGCACGTAGATTGGTGGGTCGAGAATTAGGATTGAATACCTTTAGAGGTCTGAGACCAATGGAATCGTGAAGGGCGATCAGAGGGTGAGACAATATTATAACAAAATAGTGTGCGCACATTAGTAATTTAGAGCACGACAATATTTAAAACACAAAATAAGAAACGAACTCAANACCGTGACTTCATGTCGACCTGTCTTCCAAGTACCTGTCGACCTGGCTTCGAAATAGCTTTCTCATAGTCGAAAATGCTTATCTCATTTTGATCGCGAAGAATAAACCATACACAAATTATGTTGTCCTGACCAAAACTCCAAAAGTTTGAGGGCTCCAAAACTTGTAATCTTTGAGAGAGCTTTAAAGTTCATTAATGGCTATAAATACTCAACTCCCTAACCCACATCCTAACCGAAATCAAAGAAGACAAAATCAAAGAAGATCAAGATGTTTGAATGTCCAGGTATGTTCTTCCCGTCACCGTATTTTGTTCTATCTTCTTCAAAACTTTAGAATAACTTATTGTAATGCCCCAAAACGGTAGGAAAACAGCAATGGCCGGAGCTTATTTTTGTAGAGTATTCTATTGCTGCTATGATCATAGAGAAAGAGAATCCTAATGTGAAAGCACAGAAGATTCTAGCTGGGAGTTCGAGAATTTTGAACTTCGATTGTTCACGAGTTTGAGTTGATGTCGATATTAAGGACGTCGTTGTTTTAGTTCCTAAGGTTGGTTAAGGATCGAGATGTATGAATTTATGAATACATATAATGTATTTGAAGTTAATAATACGGTAGTATCCTCCTACCACTTTAATTTCATTCAACTAGGCGATCCTTTTTACTATTCTTCAATAAACTCCTGAATTGAATTAAGGGTTAGAGGACCTGATATGTGGAAATCACTACAAGGAGAATAAGATTCGGATTACCTTGTTGATCGAATATCTCAAGGCAAGAACATTGTTTGAGATTCGAATCTCTCCACAAGCAAGATCGATCATGTCTAGCTTGAATGATTCTTGTTGATCAAATATCTCAAGGGAAGAACACTTGATTGAGATTGGAATCACTCCACAAGTAAGATTGATCATGTCGAGCTTGAATGATTCTACATGCAACCTAAACTACATAGAATTGCAAAGAAACTTAGCCATTGGCTAAAGAAAAGCACAAAGGCTCCTTTTACTCTATTTTCCAAGTCTACTTACAAATACAACATACATGACTTAATATAGCTTCAAAATGAAACTGGAACTATTAAACGCATTCCAAGAGTTGTAACATTCATACTTAATGGTCATAATTAACCATTATGTAACTGTAACCTAAAGTAAATAAAAGTCTTAAAATACATTAATGAAATACAATAACTCTAAATTACTCTAAATTGTAATCCACCCAAAATTTATAACATGAAACTTCATTCCTCCTCAATGTGGCATGAATTGAAATATCTTTTGATAATTTCAACAATATTTTCTTCACATCTTCATTGAACCATATTGTATGATTCATGTCTCTTGGTTCATATCAATAAGCAACAAAATCGAGTTAAGTCTAGGGTAAGCACGTAGATTGGTGGGTCGAGAATTAGGATTGAATACCTTTAGAGGTCTGAGACCAATGGAATCGTGAAGGGCGATCAGAGGGTGAGACAATATTATAACAAAATAGTGTGCGCACATTAGTAATTTAGAGCACGACAATATTTAAAACACAAAATAAGAAACGAACTCAAAATATTTTAAAACAAAAGAGTTGAGGACGACGGGTGAGGTTAGTCTATGGCACCTGCCCAAGAGTCCACTCCCGACTTCGACTGGCTCCTTACCTGAAAAAAATTGAGAATAAGGAATGAGTACAAAGACTTAGTATGTAGCCTGCTTGTAGGCTCTTAATCGTGTCGTTGATATGCTAGGATGTCACACTCTTTCTTGACTTGTTCTTGTTTCTTATTGTAAGTACTTAGGCCCACTTGTTCTTATTGTGATTTATTTTAAGGACCATGATCCTTGGATTCTAAAACCTTCGTTATCCTTTAAGGGCCTTAGTACCATGGTTCTTGGTTCTTGTACTTAGAACTAGGATCTTGATCCATGTTCTAGACCTAGATCTTTCTCTTGTTCTTGTTACTTTCTAGGTATTTATTCTGTTCTTGATTTATTCTCCAAGACGCTCCCCCTAGGATTTACGACACTAGCCATACGCCTGACAATCCTGTGTCCAAGGCTTGCTACTCAGTGGTAGATCGACTACACTGCATCGTGGACACGTCGTGTTTTTTGGACATTAATCACGAGGCTAGGTAGTAGTTACCCTGCACGTAGGATCCGTCCTATGAGAGGCCGTTGATCATGTGAGTAACTTGTTTAGGTGGCATGTACCGAGGGTAGCACCCCCTCACCTTAGGTTACTTCATGGCCTGTGGGACGGGTTCACAAGTTAACAATCCCATGGATGCAAGCAGACTAATACTCACCATGTTGTTCCCCACCTTGTACCATTGCGAAGGATAAGTTTTTTGCCCACGTCTTTGTATCAAGAGTGTTGAAACTCTAGAGCCAAAAGTAAACAATTGGTTCCCTGCTAGGTTAAGGATGCAATGAGAGACTACAATTAGGTTGCTTAATCGTGACGAGAGGGTACTCTAGAGTTTAGAGGTAATAGAGGAATTATGGACCTAATGAATCGTGTATCTCATTCCCCGTTCCCTCATTACATGAATTTTGCATATATTAATACACATTTTGGTTTCCCTCTTATTTTATACACATTGATTGGCAAAAATTTTCCTAGAAATTCACGGTGTGACATGGTGAAATCAAAACCCCAGAATGGTTCTCCCAAAAAGAATTGAGTAATTCTTGCGAAAGAAGTCTTGCACAATTCCTATTCGAAACTATAGTTCTAGAATTTTTTGAACTTATTTGTTCTACCTCACCTTAAAATTTCTAAGGCCCTCGTAAAAAGTTTGAAAGTTCAACTTAAAAAAATAAATCGGGTATTTAATATCTTGCTGGACTTGGGTGCTATACCATATGTAATCTATGAATTGCTCTCTCTATTTTATATATTTCTACTGAAAGTAATCATATTTTGTTGTCCAATTTATGAAAGTGTTTTAAAAACCAATGAAATATTTATTATTCTCGGGATAATAACAACTTAAATCAAATATTATCTATTCAAGGAATTTTGTTATTGAAAATCTAATAAATCTCTAAAATTATCCCAAAATTAACCATAAAATTGTGTTGCATAATTGAAATTAGTTAAATGATTAAGTTTTTTTTACCACCATAGCATGCATTTACATAGTTTCTTGCCTTCTTGCCTGTACTATAAGTATGTATATTTATTCACATGTCCAACACAAATTGGTAGTTAAACTAAAGGTTGAATAGGAAATGATAAAGAATATTGTCGTTTTCTTTCTTTTCACGGTGGCTCTAGTTGGGGCTCAGGTTCCAAGGGTCGCGTTACCACCACCAGGACCTTCTAGATATTACATTCATGTGGTTAACGGGCTAAGCAAATTTGGGTTGCTTGTGCATTGTCAGTCTAAAGACGAATGACTTGGGGTATCATCATCTGCTTAATCATGGAGATGATTACCAATGGAACTTCAAGGTTAACTTTTGGGGAACAACCCTCTTTTGGTGCAAGTTGGAGACGCCAGATGCATATGTCTCTTTTGAAAGCTTTTGGCCTGAATCGCAGCACTTATGGCTCCATGATAGGTGCAAACATGGAACTGTAGGAACTTGTCTTTGGACGGCTAAAGATGATGGAATTTACTTGAGAAACTTTCTTGCTAATGTTGATGAATTGATTCACAAGTGGAACTATAAAANTCTTTGAGAAACGAATGAAAAATAATGGGATAACACATAAAACTTGTTGTTGTTTTCTTTTTCTTTTTTTTCTTCTTTATTTTATTTTATTTTATTTTATTTTTGTATCGAAATGTATTTGATAATTAAGTGTATTGTTCTTCTACAAAATTTTAAATTATGACAAAAAAAAATTAAATTTGTCGGAGAATATAAGTTTTTAAAATTGTAATATCTTTTTAAATTAAAACTAAAAAAAATAATGATTTCTACTGAGAAATCTCAGAGATAGTTTAGAATAAGAAAATCTAAAATAGGTATTAAACGCTGATGTTAACTGCAATCTTCACATCGACTTTCAAATAGGATGGTAGGCACAATCCTTGAATTTTCAATTATCTTATTAAAAGTTTCACATATTATATTGTAGTTCCACAATCTTCCTTGATGTCCGATTTTCAAAAATTTGGATCTCCGGCCAAAACTAAAAATATGAAAAAGCAAACAGAAAATGAAAAGTAAAGTAAAATAAAACATAAAAATTCAGATAAAATATAAATTTAAATGAAGATAAACAACACCAAAATTAGATACAAAATAATATTTAATTACAAGAGGGTGCTGTTAAATCTTTTTATAAAGGCAAAAATGCTGTTGGGATATACAAACACAACTAGTGAGCCAAACACCTTATATGGTGTAAAGTTATATTATTGGGTTAGTAATGCAATCACACACAATATATGACTCTGACCTATCTTTTAAACCGTAACATGACCTTAGGCTTTTTTCAATTCTTGGCAAAGTTGGATGCATGGTACTTTTCTACACACGGCCCACGTACGCATACATGGACCCATTTGACGGATTGGTGTACGTGCCCCTCAGGCCTGACTTTGTCGGACACAACGCAATACACGTCACTGGACCCCTCATAAAAGAAAAAGTCTTCATGATAACATGTCGAACATAAATATCGAAGGTATGCATCCGTACTAGCATAACATAACGGGGAAGTATCCTGATACACATGACATACATACATGCATGCATGAGGTCCCATGACTTTTATTCATAAGATAACATTTATTTTATTTCCTTTCTCCTTCCCTTAATAAGTATGTATCACATATACATGGATAAACATCACATAATCCATCACATAACTTTACCTGGAAAGATGTAACATTTCATACCTATCGTACCATAACATATCGCATCACAATACATCATATCATAAACATGTCAATTATCACATATCTCGTACCATAACATATTTCATATCATTTTCATATCATATCACAATATATATATATCCGCCATTCACATGTTGTATCATAATCGTATCGTATCGTAAACAGTTCATGGTCATGTTGTTCCCTAATTTATCATAGCCTTGACATTCTTATACCTACCTATCACAGTCATATCGTTAGATGAATGTACCTTATTCATATCGTTATAGGAACGTATCCCACATCGGTTGTAGAGGGGAACGAACCATTCCTTACGAGGGTGTGGAAATCTCTTCCTAGCAGACGCGTTTTAAAACCTTGAGGGGATGTCCATAAGGGAATGCCCAAAGAGGACAATATTTGCTAACGGTGGGGCTTGGACGGTTAGAAATGGTATTAGAGCCAGACACCGGGCAATGTATTAGCGAGGACGCTGGCCTCCAAGGAGATGGATTGTGAGATCCCACGTCGGTTGGTGATCCCAATTCTTAAACACGGACCAATATCAATTATTTGTTTCTTCTAGTTTGAAAGAAATCCACATGGTTTGTTTTAGACCCCAAATCTTAAATTTAACATTTATTTTAAATTTCTTTGCAATTCAGGCCGAATTTCTATAAATTCCTTTGTTTCTACTAACCTAAAGTCGCTACCATATGCATGAGGCGACTTCTTATGCAAAAATATTAATTTAAATAACCTCATGAAACACGGACATAAACTTACATGTTTAATAAAAATGTTTTTAAAACAATGCAAATGAAATATTAAAATAAACATAAGTAGATGTAAAAATAACAATGCACGGTATTAACCTAAGATTTATGAAATTAAATGCAACTATCCTATACATGTGTCATGGTTTTTAATTGTGATGCTGCTATCAACCGTATGTGGGTACCTTGCGTTTACCTGAAATTTAGAAGTAGCACATGGTTTTCTGAAATTTAGAAGTAGCACATGGTTTGAGTATTTTAAAAAATAGTCAGTAAGTGACCCCACTATTGGGAGTAAGGAGTGCAAACACATGCAATCTTGATTAGAGTCCTATCATCTAGAGGTGGCCTCCAGTTCAGAGAACTTGAATGTGTAGTACTTCCCTACAACGCCCTACACGTGCGAGCGTGAGCCCACCAGGGAGTTTACATGTCCCTTGTGCTCATCATAGTCTGGCTAGTTGGCTGTAGCTAGACGTCTGGGAATATAACAAGCCCTTGCATATCATGCAAGGCATGATTATTATCATCACCATAGTGTACGCGTTCATACTCATGATTATGCAAGTATGAGTTTTCCAACATTTCAGTACTCCATAACCCACATCCTCATCGTCGGCAATTTAAGCGGTCATACAACATCAAACTCGATCAAACTCGATCAAACTTACCACTAGAGTACTTGGAATCATTGATCATTTCTCACATTGCGTTTCTCGTCCTCCTATGAGCACTAAACCGAGTTCTTTAGTCTCGCCGGTCACTTTAGTCTGATGAGGGAAAATTGTCCGTCGTCGCCTCCTCCTTTGTATTCTCGCATTTTCAAAAGGTAAGTGAGGTGTTTTGGTGACTGATTCACTGCGTGAAAGGTTTTTGTAGGACATGGGTCGTTCAATTCTGCGAGATCTACGATAACTCGCCTGAAATCTTGTAATTTTCGGCGACTACTCTATTGTTTTTTGTACCGTTACACTACTTTCCACGTATTATAGCATCAACCTTACCCACTAGGTTACCATAAGAATAGTAAATACACAAAATTACCTAAATAGTTTTAGATTTGTTTTGGAATGGCCAGAGTATTAAAATAAAATAAAAAAGTCGCCGAAAAAGACGAGAAAATTCTGGCGAGGCACCGGAGTTTTCGTGCCCCAACTGAACCATGAATAGTCACCCTCCTATGAAACGCTCCCCATAAGTCGTTTCCCTTTTAAAAGTCACCTACACAGACAGAAAGTGAGATATGAAAAGATTACCACGAAGAAGACGAACGATTTTCATCCTTCCCATCTAGAATCGACGCCAGCGAAGACAAGGAACAATCCAACTGAACGCAGAACGACGAGTGAGATATCAAACGTGTTTTGTTGCAAATGAATTTGCATACAATTATGTCAGCTCACTCGATATCCGCTTGTACTCATGTCCAGTGAGAGCCGACGAGTTTGCCATTTTACAACTTAGGGCATCAGCGACCACGTTTTTCTTTCAAGGGTGGTACTGGGTATCTATATCTTAGTCATGCACTAATTCCAACCACCTTCGTTGTCTCATGTTCAGTTCTTTTTGGGTGAAGGAGTATTTTAGGCTTTTTTGGTCCGTGTAGATTTGAATTATTTACGATATAGGTAGTGTCGCCAAATCTTTAATGCGAGCACCAGTACCGATAATTCTAGGGTCATGTGTAGAATAGTTTTTCTTGTATTCTTTTAATTGGCGTGACGCGTACACAACAACCTTATCGTGTTGCATCAATACCTAACCTAGTGCCTTTTTGGATGCGTCGCTGTATATTACGTATCCGACTGAGCTTTCTGGGACAATGAGTATTGGAGGTGACACAAGTCTTTGTCTTAGGTTTTGGAAGCTAGCCTCACAGGCATTGTAACGACCCTAAATTTCCACATATCTAGAGTCGCCACTAACGTCTCATGCTCGTCTCTAATGCAGAATAAAAATCTAAGAATGCTCATCTTTATTAGCGGAAAAATTTAAAACTTCAGAATACATTTAAACATTGGAAAACACTGCCGGACTTACGTGTTTCAAACATCGTGCTGGAGTTCAAAAAGATAAAATAAAACGATTACAAATTAATTAATATAAATGAATGAAATGCAAACGCCCTATCCTAACCAAGACTAGGAATTAAATATGCAACTATCCTATGCACGCGCCACAGTCTCTGATCACGATGCCACCGTCAACCGTACATGGGAGCCTTGCCTTTACCTGAAAAACAATATGGCACACGGCCTGAGTATTTCGAAGAAATACTCAGTAAGTGACCCCACTATAGGGGCCATGCTAATGCAAACACATGCAATCATGAATAGGGACCTATCTCTAATCATCTTAGGGGTGGCCTCCAGTCTCGGACAAATTGGATGTGTAGTACTTCCCTACACACGACTCACACGTGCGAGTGTGAGTCCCCAGGGCGCTCGCACACCCCCTGGACCCTCTGGTCAAGCTAATCTGTAGCGACGTCCGGAGGTCAGCGGAACCCCATAGTGTCATGCGCCTCATGAACACCCTCATCTGTGTGCTTTCGCACCTGTGCGCATTCGCGCTCATCATAAGGTGCGCGTCCGCACTCATCATCTCTAGGGGAAGTAGCCCTATGCTTATGAACATACAAAATGCATGAGGTCCCTCTAAATCCATCGTAATGTCTCTTCTGACACAACCCTCTAGTCTCATCTCTTTGTTACTCTAGGTAACGCATACTCGTGGATATTTATATTAATATCATTTTCATGCTCTTAGGGTTGTGTCCTACGTCGATCTAACGACATGATGCAATATG
>NC_036652.1:2902749-2904118 GCF_002806865.2 Cucurbita pepo subsp. pepo
GCTCTTAGGGTTGTGTCCTATGTCGATCTAACGACATGATGCAATATGGCACTCATCATCATCTAGCATGGTCATATATAAAACATCATCATATTAAGGTAAAAATCATGCAATCATCATGCTCATCATAATGCCACAACGTGCGTCAAACATATCAAGCATCACTCAACAAAATATGTATATACTGCACATATCATCAAGCATCATAATCCACACATCATCATAACTCATGCAATTTATTTAGCCTATCCTATAGTAAGGCCACTTACTTGGTTGGCCTTGGCTGAAGTACTCCCTAAATAGCTAAACGTAAGATCCTGTTTCGTGAGAGCTGCTTCCTACGTCTCTGGGGTTTGTTTCCTATCACACCGTTCACCACTTTCCGTTAGTATTTCACAATTAATTTACCTATAATTTAATAAATGTGAAATACGGCTCTAAAACGGCCTCGGATACCTTAATCGGGGCCGAAAACATATCCGAGAGGGTCGAAAAATTGGAAACTGGGCTGAAAATAGGTGAGCCGAGCCAAGCCGCCACTGGAAGCCGCCGGAACGTCGCCAGAGGGAGCCCGAGCCGAGACGAGGGACCGCCTGCTATGTGACACGTGGCAGTAGTAGAGCGAGCCACGTCGCGCGGTAGCGTCGGGTCGAAGCGCGGGTCGCAGTCCGGTTCGGGTCATGGTCCGAGTTGCGGGCTGCGGAGGCTACTGGGCCAAGACTACAGTTGGGCCTCGGCTCATTGGGCTGGGCCGAAAGTTTTTTTTTTGGGTTGCAGGCCGCCCGGATCCGTGGGTCTCGTCTTCCTTACCCGACTTCGGCCAATTTTCCGGCGAGCTTTCTCTCTCTCCTTCTCGCGGCGTTTCCGTTGCCGATTTCGGTCCTCTCTCTTCCTCTTCCTCTTCCTCTTTATTTGTCGTCGTTCTTTCTTTTCTCGAAGTCTTGCGGCCTAAAGGTTCCTAAAACCACAGATCTATGAACGATTAGGAAAAATCCAATTTTTCGACCTCGGTTACCGACGACGGCGTTTACGAAGAAGCACAGAACGCACCTTGAGTTATCGTGCTTTCATTAGGGACCCTTCTCGTGGTGGTAACAGGTCGTTTGGTGTCGGTTTGAGGGTGGTTTGAGGGTTCGTCGAAGAAACTGGACACTCGCCGATTTTTTTTTTCCCGAAATCTCTTTCTCTCTCGTAGTTTCTATCTTTTCTCTCTGTGCAGGTATCCTGATGGTGCTGGGTGTCGTGGGCGGAGGGCTGGGCGTGCTGTGGCCGTCGTTTCGTGTGGGTACCACAAAACTCAGCGGTCGCTGGAAAACTCGCGGGTTTTCCGGCGACTGAGTTTTTTTTTTTTTTTTTTTTTTTTTTTTCG
>NC_036652.1:2904435-2907346 GCF_002806865.2 Cucurbita pepo subsp. pepo
GAAGAAACTGGACACTCGCCGATTTTTTTTTTCCCGAAATCTCTTTCTCTCTCGTAGTTTCTATCTTTTCTCTCTGTGCAGGTATCCTGATGGTGCTGGGTGTCGTGGGCGGAGGGCTGGGCGTGCTGTGGCCGTCGTTTCGTGTGGGTACCACAAAACTCAGCGGTCGCTGGAAAACTCGCGGGTTTTCCGGCGACTGAGTTTTTTTTTTTTTTTTTTTTTTTTTTNTCTCCTGTTGCGTATGGTTTTTACTTCTTTAGCTAAGATTCTTACTGGTTTTTCTTCTAGCTCAGATCTTCATTGAGTTGGAGTGGTTCGTAGTCTATTACGTGGATAGGATCCGTAATGTACTTCCTCAGCATCGACACGTGAAATACATCATGTACTCCTGAGAGGGCTGGAGGTAAGGCTAACTTATACGCTACCAGACCAACTCGCTCTAGGATCTCGAATGGTCCAATGAACTTAGGACTTAACTTGCCCTTATGTCCGAATCTTAACACACCTTTCATAGGTGCCACCTTGAGGAATACTGGGTCCCCTACCTCAAACTCCAGGCTTCTACGCCTTACATCGGTGTAGCTTTTCTGTCTACTTTGAGCGGTACGCATTCTCGCTTGAATTTTCTGGACAGCCTCATTGGTGAGTCGAACCAACTCGGGTCCTACTAATTCTCTCTCTCCTACCTCGTCCCAACATAGTGGGGACCTACACCGTTTTCCGTACAGGGCCTCAAACGGTGCCATTCCAATAGTTTCTTGGAAACTATTGTTATACGAGAATTCCATCAGGTGGAGTTTGGAATCCCAACTTTCCTTAAAATCTAGTACGCAAGCGCGTAGCATGTCCTCTAGAATTTAGTTTAAACGCTCCGTTTGTCCATCTGTTTGGGGGTGAAATGCGGTAATAAAGTCGAGGCGGGTACCCAGTGCATTTTGAAGTCCGCGCCAAAATGCTGACGTAAAGCGTAGATCCCGATCCGACACTATAGACATTGGGACTCCATGTAGTCTTACTACTTATTTCACATACAATTGTGCCCAATTGTCAACTGTATATGTAACCTTCCCAGGTAGATAGTGTGCCGACTTGGTCAACCTATCGACAACTACCCAGATCACTGTATAGCCTTTGGGCGTTTTGGGTAAACCTACTATGAAGTCCATCGCTATGTTTTCCCACTTCCACTCCGGTATGCTTAGGGGCTGCAACAACCCCGCTGCCTTTTGTCTTGGAGCTTTCACTTGTTGACAAACTAAGCACTTGCTCACAAACCCGGCCACATCTATCTTCATGCTCTTCCACCAAAAGTGTTGTTTTAAATCTTGGTACATCTTAGTACCTCCTGGATGCATGGCAAATGGCGAGTTGTGAGCTTCCATCAGTATCTCCTTCCTTAAATCTTCTATTGCCGGAACACATAAGCGCCCCTGATACAATAGTCCTTCATCTGATGACTTCGAGAATCCATCTACTGAACTTTCATCTAGCTGTCCTAGGACTTTCTGTAGGTTAGGATCCTCTCGTTGGGAGGTAATAATTCTCTGCCTAAGCGTAGGTTGTACCGTGAGTCGGGCCAGCTGTGCTATGACTCCCTCGGTCGCTACAGCTATGTTGGCTCGCTCGAACTCTCTTTGTACCCTTACTTCCCTCGTAATGAGGGCCGACGAGTGGACCGTCTTCCTACTCAAGGCATCTGCAACCACATTTGCTTTCCCAGGGTGGTACTGGATATCTACGTCATAATCCTTCACCAATTCTAACCACCTTCTCTGCCTCATGTTTAACTCTTTCTGGGTGAAGAAGTATTTCAAACTTTTGTGGTCGGTAAAAATTTGAGTTTTCTCGCCATACAGGTAATGTCGCCATATTTTCAGCGCGAACACTACAGCGGCCAACTCTAGGTCATGGGTAGGGTAGTTCTTTTCATATTCTTTAAGTTGACGAGATGCGTATGCGACAACCTTGCCGTGTTGCATTAACACACATCCCAGTCCTTTCATGGAGGCATCACTATAGATCACATATCCTTCTGAGCTCTTGGGTACTATGAGTACCGGGGCGGTTACCAATCTCTCTTTTAGGTTCTGGAAGCTTGCCTCACAAGCATCATCCCATCTAAATGGCACCCCTTTTTTTGTTAACTTTGTTAAAGGCGAGGATATTTTAACGAAGTCCTGCACGAACCTTCGATAATATCTCGCCAATCCTAGGAAACTCCTTACTTTCGTTACCGTAGTTGGGCGTTCCCACTTTGTGATCGCTTCAACTTTGGTGGGATCTACAGATATTCCGTCCTTTGACACCGCGTGTCCCAGGAAAGAGACTTGCCGTAACCAAAATTCGCATTTGGAGAACTTGGCGTACAACTTGTGCTCTCTTAGGGTGGTTAGGACTTTTCGGAGGTGTTCCTCGTGCTCTAGGTCAGTTCTCGAGTATATGAGGATGTCGTCAATGAACACAATCATGAACATGTCGAGGCATTCTTTGAATACCCGGTTCATTAACTCCATAAACACAGCTGGGGCATTGGTGAGGCCAAATGACATCACTACAAACTCGTAGTGACCGTACCTTGTCCTAAATGCTGTTTTTGGTACGTCTTTTTCATTAATCCTAATTTGATGGTAACCGGACCGAAGATCTATCTTAGAGAATACTGTTGCTTCTCGGAGTTGATCAAACAAGTCTTCTATTCTAGGCAGAGGATATTTGTTTTTTATGGTTCTCTTGTTTAGCTCTCTGTAATCGATGCACAGACGCATCGATCCATCTTTCTTCTTAACAAACAACACTGGCGCACCCCAGGGGGACACGCTAGGTCGAATGAATCCTTTATCTAGTAAGTCTTGCAGTTGCGCCTTGAGTTCTTTCAACTCAGCTGGTGCCATGCGATAGGGTGCTTTGGAAA
>NC_036652.1:2907746-2972328 GCF_002806865.2 Cucurbita pepo subsp. pepo
CCCTGTACCAGGTGGGCGAACTCCTGCTGCCTTTTAAGTCGCTCTGACTTAGGATAATATTCTTTAAGGAAGGCCTCCTTAAATCGTTCCCAGTTCATTGGTCCCCCTTCTCGGGTTCTGGGTTCGGGTTGACCTGGATCCGTGGGTCTCGTCTTCCTTACCCGACTTCGGCTGATTTTCTGGTGAGCTTTCTCTTTCTCCTTCCCGCAGCGTTTCCGTTGCCAATTTCGGTCCTCTCTCTTCCTCTTCCTCTTTATTTGTCGTCCTTCTTTCTTTCCTGGAAGTCTTGCGGCCTAAAGGTTCCTAAAACCACAGATCTATGAACGATTAGGAAAAACCCAATTTTTCGACCTCGGTTACCGACGACGGCGTTTACGAAGAAGCACATAACGCACCTTGAGTTATCATGCTTTCATTAGGGACCCTTCTCGTGGTGGTAACAGGTCGTTTGGTGTCGATTTGAGGGTGGTTTGAGGGTTCGTCGGAGAAACTGGACACTCGCCGATTTTTTTTTTTTCGAAATCTCTTTCTCTCTTGTAGTTTCTGTCTTTTCTCTCTTTGCAGGTATCCTGATGGTGCTGGGTGTCGTGGGCTGAGGGGTGGGCGTGTTGTGGCCGTCGTTTCGCATGGGTTCCACGAAACTCGGTGGTCGCTGGAAAACTCGCGGGTTTTCCGGCGACTGAGTTTTTTTTTTCTCGTTTTCTCGTTTTCTCATTTTCCTCTTTTATTTATTTATTTATTATATATATTATTTTTTTTTCTTTCTTTCCCGGATCGTTACATGCATCATTCCATACAAAAGGTATGCCCTTTCTTGTCAACTATGTAAGAGGTGAAACTATTTTAGCAGAGTCCCTCACAAATCTTCAATAGTATCTTGCTAACTCTCGTGAAGGTAATTAACTTTTCATATACATAGCGGAAATATTGAGAACCGTTTGATTTTTAATAGGAATTAAAACATAGGCAATAAATAGGAAAGTAATAACTCATACCTTTGCAGAAACTGTAGATTACGGTTCTCGATTTTATCAACGAAGGTCTTCCACAAAATCTTCCGTGCTATGACGCTAAGACCAATAAATTGGCTTGTGGGGAATCTTTTAGAATAATAAGAGAATTCTAACCGAAATCATGTAAAAACCATATTTTTGGCTCAATACAAGAGTCCTATTTATAAGAACTTTGTAAGAATATTTTGCCCAATAATACATTCCAAGTATCTTACACATTAGGAAACAATTTTATTTAAATCATATTTAAATATCACAATCTATCTCAATATAAATTTAATTTATGGAATCTGATTCCATTTTCGAATATATATGGTTTGTTTAATGTATCTATACATTAATATATTTTTACTTTTCTAATTTCAACCTTTCAAATTAAATCTATTTTTTTCCTTTAATATTTAATATATCAAATATATTAATTTGAACCTTTCAAATTTATTTTTTCAACAAATTTACCTTCTGGTGTTATTATAAGATAGCATGGAATGGAGACTTTATGGACCTACGGGTTATAAGTTCCAATGACATCAAATTAATTAACTAAACTCTTTAATTAATTCATTTTCAATCATTAACTATAGGTCATTCCACTATAGGACAAGTTATGTCCATGGGTTATCATTAAAGACAAGTCGATCCTTCACGAGTTATTCGTAACTACAGTTGGGTCAAACGACCGTTTTATCCCCGTAATTACATCTTAGACCTTAAGTACCACTGATTCTCTAATAAACAATTCGTTTATTATCCAATCATAAACTGAGTCCATCTCGGACCAGTGAGAGGGTGGGGCCCCATTGTTCAAGTCCCGAAATCAGCATTTAAGAGAATTACTCCTCTACTTACCCTATGTGGGAAGGAGTGAATTCCTTCTTGTGAAGTTATGTTCCAGTTCCCTATTTGGTCAAGTCCCCAAAATGGTAGGCATATTGAATCGGCTATAAAAGTCATTCTCACCCATGCAAATCAAAAGACAAATCCTCATAGACAAGAGTTCATAACTCACTCATAGATTAAGATCGAGTCGCACATGATCATCCTGTGAAATATTAATCTTCTTAATTAACGGATTTATAAATAGAGGTTAAATATTGAGTGGTCCACTCTTATACAAACTCATTGTATAGGATACCTCCACTCACATGTCTTCGCATGAATGATTTGGATCAAATCATTTGTAACAATTACAAAACAGACCGTATCAATAGTGTGACGAGGATAAGGCACCCAACCTTATCCATATACTATAGATCTTTTAGGTTATTACTTGAAAATGATTCTCCTGTATGTCAACTACATAATGTTCACGTTTACCATAATAACCTTGGATCTTACATGATTATTGGATAATGTTTCACACAATAACAAATTACTTAATTCATAAATAAGAAAATGTTCAATTACCAAAAACTACGAGTTTTAGGGCACAAATCCCAACATCTCAAAAACTTCATACCTCTGTAATCGTAGTTGGGCGTTCCCATTTAGTTACGGCTTCTATCTTTGTGGGGTCCATTGACATCCTATCCTTAGACACTATGTATCCTTAGAATGAGACTTGTCGTAACAAAAATTCACATTCGGAGAATTTGGTGTACAACTTGTTCTCCCTTAAGACAGTTAGGGCTTTCCAGAGGTGTTCCTGGTGTTCTTGATCCATTCTCGATGTTAAGGATATTTAGTAATAAATTATAGTTTACCATATATATTATATTTGATATTTTATTATAAGGCAAATATCTAATATTTGCCTTATTACCATAGGTATCTTTCTATTTATTGTTATTTCCATTTATTACTATTTCCATATTCTTCTAATTTATTTGATTATAAATAAGATAACTTTCACACCATTTAGGTGTGGTGGATTAATCAAACATTCACATGGTATCAGAGCCATTTTGGTTTAGCAACCCGGATCCTTTCTTTTCAATGGCTTTTGAAATCTTCTACAGTTCTTCTCCACCACCCTGCTGGCTTTGACACCGCAGGAGCAGTCTTCATGGCTACCGCAGGCGGAGCCGATTAATTACTCTTCGGCTCCACCCTATTGACCTCCAAATCATCCTTCACCATACTCTGTACATACAACCTCACCTTTTCCAAACATAGTCTCTTTCATTTTCTTCTCAATTTTTCCTTTATCCTTCATCCATCACAGAAACCCTAATCTTAGGATCTTCATCAGCATTTCTCTTCGGAAATATACAGAATCTCGATAAGCCTATCGACCTTTTATAGAGATTCACCTTTGGAATCTAGGCGCCGCACTGGCATCTTCGCCAACCAAGTTGCTGCCGCCCTTTTTGCCAAAATTGGCTCCTTCGCCCAATGTGGCGACTCTTCCGGCTTCAACATTGTCTTTGTCCCTTGCTCTAGGTTTCCCCTTCTACTTCTTGGGGTTAGACATATTCTCACCAGAGCCAAGGCAGCATCGTCGCTAAGCGACAATCCCTCTTCATAGGTTAGACATATTCTCGCCGAAGCCAAGGCAGCATCGCCGCTAAGCAGCAATCCCTCTGCAATTTTCGATGGCCAAGAAAGTGTTTCTCTACGCCTCCTCTGAATCAAGTTGTTGACATCTTCACAAAAAGTGTTTCTCAACCTCTTTGAATTTTTCAGATCCAAGCTTCACGTTCGTTCAAATCCGACGCTCAGCTTGCGGTGGGGTGTTAAGGATATTTAGTAATAAATTATAGTTTACCATATATATTATATTTGATATTTTATTATAAGGCAAATATCTAATATTTGCCTTATTACCATAGGTATCTTTCTATTTATTGTTATTTCCATTTATTACTATTTCCATATTCTTGTAATTTATTTGATTATAAATAAGATAACTTTCACACCATTTAGGTGTGGTGGATTAATCAAACATTCACACTCGAGTATAATAGGATGCCGTCTATGAACGCGATAACAAACATGTCTAGACATTCCTTGAATACCCAATTCATTAATTCCATGAATGCAGCTGGGACGTTAGTGAGACCAAATTACATAACTACAAACTCGTAGTGGCCATATCTTGCTCAAAAGGGTATTTTTGACATATCTCCTTCCTTAATCTCAATTTGGTGATAGTCTTGATCGAAGGTCAATCTTGAAAAATACCCATTAACTAATCTTTCTGACAACTGCACAGCTTCCTAGGTGCCGTGTGAAGCTGCTACCCATCACCTCTCAGAGTTGGCCAAATAAGTCATCAATGTGTGGGAGTGGGTATTTTTTCTTTATTGTCCTCTTGTTTAGCTCCCTACAATCAATACATAGTTGCATCGAGCCGTCTTTCTTTTTCACAAACAACACCAGCGCTCCCTAAGGGGATATGCTAGGTTGAATGAAACCCTTGTCTAGTAGGTTTTGTAGTTCTAATTGCAGTTCTTTTAATTCCGTTGGAGCCATGTGGTACAGTGCTTTAGAGATGGGTCCAATTCCTTGTTCGAGTTCTATCCCAAAATCTACCGCTCGTGAAGGAGGAACTCCCGGTAGATCCTCCGGGAAGACATCTGGAAATTTGTTTATTATGGATACCGTATCTGTTTTCTCTTTTTCTTTTATGTCTACCGCACCAGCTAATATAGCCCACCCTCCTTGTTGTACCAAGCGTTCGGCTTTTATCATCGACACTATCTTTGGGGTGATTCCCGTGTAGGTTTCTTTAAATTTAAAGTGAGGTTTGTTTAGTGGCGCAAATGTCACTTCTTTCTTATGGCAATCTATATTGGCATAGTTTTTGGCTAGCATGTAACAACGGTTAAAAAATAAAATAAATTAAAATAAAATGATAAAACAAAATAAATTAATTAAATAAAATAAAATTAGATAATTAATTAAGAGAGAGAACGGTCCCATCTCCCCGGAAGAAAGAAGAAAAACACAAATGCCCCACCAGAATTAAGAGCATAGGTTGGAGATTTAGTTAAAGATACATTTCCGTTTGATATTGGTAAGTTATATCTCTTTTTCTTTTATCTTAATTTCATTGAAATTTAGGAAAGGAGAGAAATTATAGATTAGATCTTCCATAAATGGTTGAAATATTGGGAAGAAAGAATAAATTAAAATTGGCATAAATGTTGTTAACAAAATTAAAGAAAAAGGAAAAAAAAAACAGAGACAAGAGAATAACTTAGAACCAAAATAAGAAAAAGGAAATACAGAAAAAAAAAATAAAAGAGAATATTTGAGAGTAAGTCTCAATTAAAAATTGGTCAATGTTGACTGAAGGGTGGAGCGAGTTAGATAAAATTTCGGCTAACGTCATCCAAGTGAGTGGCCTTACTATCGGCATGGTTATATTTGATGTTGACACATGTCCAGTAGTTCTACACGTGTCATATATATTGATATGTGTGAACTATTTGTGGATCGATATGCTTTCATATGTTATGTATATATTATAATATGTGAATTGTATGATAATATTTACGGTACGATGTGTTCAATGATATGTTTGAGAAAAGATACGAGAAGAATGCACTAAACGTAATGTAACGATTGAAGTAAGATATGTTCATGAAACGTTAAGGTTAGGTTATGTATCGAAGTGCTATGGATATGAGAGATTGATAAAAACGATATAGTCACGATTGATTGATTGATAAAAGAATACGATTAGATTCTTGGTAGAAAGGGATAGGATTATGATAGATTGATAGAACGATAGCGTTAGGATACATTCCTGTAACGATATGACTAAGGTACGTTCATGTAACGATATGACTGTGATATGAATAAGAACGCTAAGACTATGATAAGTTATGGAACGATATGAGCACAAAGTGCTTACGATATGATATGATTATGATACGACATGTTATGGTATACATATCATACCAAAACATATTGCATCACAATATATCATATTATAAACATGTCAATTTATCACATATCTCATACCATAACATATTTCATATCAATTTCATTTCATATCATAAACATGTCAATTTATCATATATATATTTGTTGTGATATGATATGAAAATGATATGAAATATGTTATGGTACGAGATATATGATAAATTGACATGTTTATGATATGATATATTGTGATGCAATATGTTACGGTATGATATGTATATTATGAAATATTATATTAAAAGCATGGAACGTTATGTTATGTCTCCTAAATTGTATGTATACAACATGATATGAATGACATGAAATCACGATAAATAGCATGAAATATAACCCCGTTAAAATTATGCATGATATGAGAATTGAAAAACGAAAAATAATATGATACGAATGAAAAACGATAGCAGGGTTATGTTTAATAATGTAGAAAATAGAAAAATATTGGGACCTCATGCATTATGTGTGCTCATGCATTGAGGGATACCCCTATTCTTTCAGGATGGTATAGACGCATACACCAATGGGCAGAAGAACTATCCTAAACCTACCATACATTTACCTCAGTGTTGCGCGAGATTGAGGCTTCTCACGTCCTTTACCTCTCTCTATCCCTGGGTTTCCTGTCTACATGCTGGGCAAGATGTCTATCATTATATCGAGGTCTTTGTGTTGCCGGTCGTTAATCTGTCTGTCTAGGTTCATATGGGCGTTTTCTTCCAACAGTGACTGTTGGTTCCCGACGTCTTTCTTCTTGAGGCTTTTCCAGGACTCTGGCTGTTCTCAGTACCTCCTTGTATGCCTTTGGGTTTATGGCTTCCACCATGCGCCGAATGTCTGGATCTAGGCCCAAGACAAATTTTTGGTCATCTTTTTCTCAGTGTCAATTAACGATGGTGCGAACCTTTTCAGTCTCATAAATTCTTGGTCATATCGGTCCACCAAGTGTTCACACTTAGTCGGATTGGTGAACTTCTGTTGTCTCTTAAATCGAGCCTCCTTGGGATAATATTGTTTCAGAAAGGCCTCCTTAAACCTATCCCATGTCATCACTCCCCCTCCTGGGTTGATACTATCTTTATTGTTTGTCCATCATACTTCCTCGTCTTTTTGCAACATATATGATGCACAGGGTACTTTATGGTTGTCCGGACGTTCCATTGACAAAAAGATTGTTTCATTGGACGAGATCCACAAGGTACTATATATTTGAGCTTCTGTTGGATCTCTTGTGGAACCGATGAATGGGTGCGGGTCGAATCGCTTGAAGTCTTGTAGCCAGTTCACTTCTCTAATAGCTCGCGAACTGTTAGCTTGTTGAGTAACCATCATAGTGTGCATCATCGCCTAGAATGACTCCCATATCAGATTGGTAGTGGGATCTATTCTAGCCGCTAGTGCCGCTAGTGCCGCTGAATGTGGTGCAGCTTGTGGTGGTAGTGCAGCTTGTAGTGGTATAGCTTGAGACGACGCAGCTGCGTCCATCCTAGTTACTATCCCTTCTCGCGGTGGGCTCTCTTCAGCCTCACATCTTCCTCTACCTTTAATAGGGAATTGTCCTCTTCCTCATCTTCCTCTACCATGTCCTCCGGGCAACATGGTTCTACCAACCAAAATAATTCTAAGTTTATTGTTTACTAGCAACACAATATCATATTACACATGACATTACAACATAACAAGCATATAATAGCAAAAATTCAATCCAGAATAATGCTATAACATATAATATAATAAAAGCTTGTCAATTTACATACTACATAACATTTAATATTTAGAGTCGATCACAATAAATATTATCACAATAAATATTATCACAACATTTTTTCTTCTCTTATCTTCTATATGGCGTACCTGACAATGATGGGACATCAATGATTGAACCATGGAACATGACAAGCCTACCTCGTAGGCTAGTCTATGAAATCTGTAACCTAGAGCTCTAATGCCAACTGTAACGACACTAAATTTTCTAGTTAACCTAAGGTCGCTACGGTATACATATCATGAACATTTAATGCAGAAATAATTCAATTGAAACTTTATAATAAAATCAACCTTAGTGATATGAACCAAGAGACATCAATCATACAATATACTTCAATGAAGATGTGAATAAAAGGTTGTCAAAATTATCAAAAAGATGTTTCAATTCATGCTGCATTGAAGAAGAATGAAGTTTGATTGTTGTAAATTTTGGGTGGGTTACAATTTAGAGTAATTTAGAGTTATTGTATTTTAAGACTTGTTATTTAATTTCGGTTACATTTACATAATGGCTAATTATGGCCATAAAGTAGGAATGTTACAACTCTTGGAATACCTTTAGTAGTTTCATTTTTGAGGCTATATAAAGCCATGTATGTTGTATTTGTAAGGTAGACTTGGAAAATATAGAAAGAAGCATTTGTGCTTTTCTTTAGCCAATGGCTAAGTTTCTTTGCAATTCTATGTAGTTTAGATTGCATGTAGAATCATTCAAGCTCGACATGATCAATCTTGCTTGTGGAGTGATTCGAATCTCAAACAAGTGTTTGAGATATTTGATCAACAAGAATCATTGAAGCTAGACATGATCGATCTTGCTTCTGGAGTGATTCGAATCTCAAATAAAGTGTTCTTGCCTTGAGATATTCGATCAACAAGGTAATCCGAATCTTATTCCCCTTGTATTGATTCCTTATCTTATCATTTGGTATCAGAGCTTCAGGCTCAAGATCGGATATATGTTTCCTTTGCGTTTCTTTTCAATTTGTTTTTTTTTTATCTTTTTAGTTTTTAATCGATCCAAAAAAAAAAAAAAAAAATCCAATCTGGGCTCTACTAAAAAATTTGAGAGGTGAGAATGAGAGCTTCATTTGTGTAAATGAGTGCAAATAGAGTGGCCTAAAATTCCTTGAGCATATACTCTTGAGAGAGTGTTGTGAGGTCCGTCGTATTTCCATAACTTATTTTTTGCAGCAAAGTTACACAAATAGATTCGAGGACGAATCCTCTTGAAGAAGTGGAGAATGATATGAACCAAGAGACATCAATCATACAATATACTTCAATGAAGATGTGAAGAAAAGGTTGTCAAAATTATCAAAAGATGTTTCAATTCATGCTACATTGAAGAAGAATGAAGTTTGATTGTTGTAAATTTTGGGTGGGTTACAATTTAGAGTAATTTAGAGTTATTGTATTTTAAGACTTTTTATTTAATTTCGGTTACATTTACATAATGGCTAATTATGGCCATTAAGTATGAATGTTACAACTTTTGGAATGCCTTTAATAGTTTCATTTTGAGGCTATATAAAGCCATGTATGTTGTATTTGTAAGGTAGACTTGGAAAATATAGTGAAAGAAGCATTTGTGCTTTTCTTTAGCCAATGGCTAAGTTTCTTTGCAATTCTATGTAGTTTAGATTGCATGTAGAATCATTCAAGCTCGACATGATCGATCTTGCTTGTGGAGTGATTCGAATCTCAAACAATGTTCTTGCCTTGAGATATTCGATCAACAAGGTAATCCGAATCTTATTCCCCTTGTAGTTGATTCCTTATCTTATCACTTAGGCTTGCATGCTTCATTGAAGCCCCTAAACAAACTAATATCGTTTGAAATAAAAAAGAAAACAGTATAAAATAAAATGCCCTATACTAACCTATATGCTACTAAATAAAAATGCAATTAACCTATACTCTACTAAATTTAAATACGAAACTATCATAAGCATGTCCCATGGTCTCGTAGTTGTGATGTCTTCGACGGCCGTACAAGGGAACCTTGCCTTTACCTTAAAGATAGAGTAGCATGTGGCTTGAATATTTTAAGAAATACTCAGTAAACGACACCCCAGTCGGGGTTAAATACAAAAACATACAGTTTCATGCATGGGACCTATCATAACAGTCTATTGTCCTACCACGGCTATCCTAATGGACAACTTGGATGTGTACTTAATGGGCCCTACACGTGGTCCACACGTGCGAGTATGGACCCACTAGTCGGTTTGCACACCTCTTGGCACCCTTTCTGGTTGGGCGAGCATTCTCTGATAGCTGTTGATGTCGGACACTCGTTTGGAGTAGCAGTCATCATGACAGTATTATGGTAAACATAATGATCGTCCCCTGCCACGTAGCATACAACATCCGTACTATCATGAAAGAATAGGGGTATCCCCGGATGCATAAACACACACTAATGCATTAGGTTCCAACATTTTTTCATTGTAATTTTCATTAATACAATCTCGCTAACGTTTCGTACATATCATATCATTTCTCATATCATTTCTCATAGCATCTTTCATATCATAATTTTCCTAGTTTTGTCGCGGTTGTATTTCATGCTAGTTCGTTGTTTTACATGTCAATCATAAATATCATTCATGTACCATACCAATCATATCATAACGCTTTCATATTTTCAGACATAACAATCTCTATCGTGGACATATCGCATCATATATTATAACAATCCCGAGCATGTCATCAACACATCGTACAACATATCAATTAATCAAATATAGCATAACAACTACATCGCATAACATTTGCTTATCATTTCATGACAGTTCACATATACAGCGTATAACACGTGTGAATTTATAGACATGTGTCATCGTACAGCACAAAATTATAACCAACGACGGTTGGGCCACTTACTTGGTTGGACTTAACCAGCGCTCTCCCTAACTTGAGTATGTTAGCTCCTGCTCCTCAAAAGTGATCCAAACAATCGCAAGTTGTCGTTTTCTATTAGGTCGTTCATCGCCTTTCATTATTATTTCACAATTCTAATATAAATTCAACTTAAATTTGTGAAATAAGGCATTATAATGGCCTCAATTACCTTATTTAGGGTCAAAATTAGGTTCGAGAAGGTCAAAACCGTGGAAATTGGGTCAAAATCTATTTATCAAGCGGAATTGCCGAGATTTTGAGCTGCCAAGCCGAGTCGAGTCATCTAAGGCGATGGAGTTGTTCGCTGTAGGTGTGCCACGTGGCGAAATCAGAGGCCAACATGTGTGTAGGAAAATTTTGGGTCGAGGCACTGGTCACGAGTTGCAGGTGTTTGGGCTGATCTGGACTCTGGGTCGTAACTGGGCCTCAAGAATTTGGTGTAGGCTGCAGCTACATTCTCGGTTCAGTTTACGTTGTGGGTTCGGGTCGAGGACATTAGATTGGCTTGCTGGCTTTGATGGATTCGGACACGGGAGTTTGGGCCAAAGGGTGAATGGGTTGCTCTCGGGTGTTTTTGCAAGTTAGGTTGCAGGTGGTGTCTGACCTAGATCTGAATCTGCCGGATCTCATCTTCTTCGCCCAAATTGTCTCAATTTTTCTGATGTGTTTCTTTCTCCTATTGAAGTTAATGCATAAATCTAGTGTGACAAACTCAACCCTTCAAGATTTAGAGTCGTTTCAGGTAAGTTATGCAAAGAGAAGATTTAGTATTAGTGTGTGATGCTCTGCCCAACACCTTTTGATGCGTAAGTTAGTGATGTGCACGAGATGTCGAGTTGAGCTTAGGTTAGGGCTGGTTTGAGGTTTGGGCCGCTGTAGTTGGGCTGGGCCGAAGGCAGAGGCCAAGGGAGGAATGGGCTGGCTCTCTCGGGTTTTGGGTTCAGGTTGACCCGGATCCGTGGATCTCGTCTTCCTTACCCGACTTCGGCCGATTTTCCGATGAGCTTTCTCTCTCCTTCCCGCGGCGTTTTCGTTGCCGATTTCAGTCCTCTTCCTTCTCTTTTCCTCTTTGTTCGTCGTCCTTCTTTCCTTTTTGGGAGTTTTGCGGCCTAAAAGCTCCTAAAAGCCATAGATCTANATTTAGTATTAGTGTGTGATGCTCTGCCCAACACCTTTTGATGCGTAAGTTAGTGATGTGCACGAGATGTCGAGTTGAGCTTAGGTTAAGTTGCGTACCTTCAGTGGGAGTATATGTAACGACCCTAAATTTCCACATATCTAGAGTTGCCACTAACGTCTCATGCTCATCTCTAATGCAGAATAAAAATCTAAGCATGCTCATCTTTATTAGCGGAAAAATTTAAAACTTCAGAATACATTAAAACATTGAAAAACACTGCCAGACTTACGTGTTTCAAACATCGTGCTGGAGTTCAAAAAGATAAAATAAAACAATTACAAATTAATTAATATAAATGAATGAAATGCAAACGCCCTATCCTAACCAAGACTAGGAATTAAATATGCAACTATCCTATGTACGCGCCACAGTCTCTGATCACGATGCCACCGTCAACCGTACATGGGAGCCTTGCCTTTACCTGAAAAACAATATGGCACACGGCCTGAGTATTTCGAAGAAATACTCAGTAAGTGACCCCACTATAGGGGCCATGCTAATGCAAACACATGCAATCATGAATAGGGACCTATCTCTAATCATCTTAGGGGTGGCCTCCAGTCTCGGACAAATTGGATGTGTAGTACTTCCCTACACACGACTCACACGTGCGAGTGTGAGTCCCCAGGGCGCTCGCACACCCCCTGGACCCTCTGGTCAAGCTAATCTGTAGCGACGTCCGGAGGTCAGCGGAACCCCATAGTGTCATGCGCCTCATGAACACCCTCATCTGTGTGCTTTCGCACCTGTGCGCATTCGCGCTCATCATAAGGTGCGCGTCCGCACTCATCATCTCTAGGGGAAGTAGCCCTATGCTTATGAACATACAAAATGCATGAGGTCCCTCTAAATCCATCGTAATGTCTCTTCTGACACAACCCTCTAGTCTCATCTCTTTGTTACTCTAGGTAACGCATATCGTGGATATTTATATTAATATCATTTTCATGCTCTTAGGGTTGTGTCCTACGTCGATCTAACGACATGATGCAATATGGCACTCATCATCATCTAGCATGCTCAATATGGAAAACATCATCATATTAAGGTAAAAATCATGCAATCATCATGCTCATCATAATGCCACAACGTGCGTCAAACATATTAAGCGTCACTCAACAAAATATGTATAAACTGGCACATATCATCAAGCATCATACAATTTATTTAGCCTATCCTATAGTAAGGCCACTTACTTGGTTGGCCTTGGCCGAAGTACTCCCTAAATAGCTAAACGTAAGCTCCCGTTCAGTGAGAGCTGCTTCCTACGTCGTCGGGGTTTGTTTCCTATCACACCGTTCATCACTTTCCATTAGTATTTCACAATTAATTTACCTATAATTTAATAAATGTGAAATACGGCTCTAAAATGGCCTCGGATACCTTAATCGGGGCTGAAAACAGATCCGGGAGGGTCGAAACAGTGGAAACCGGGCTGAAAACAGGTGAGTCGAGCCGAACAGCCGCTGGAGCCGCCGGAGCGTCACCGGAGGGAGCCCGAGCCGTTTGCGCCGAGCCGAGCCGAGGGACTGCCTGCGCCGTTGTGTGACACGTGGCAGCAGCAGAGAGAGCCACGTCGAGCGGTAGTGTCGGGTCGAAGCACGGGTCGCAGTCTGATTCGGGTCACGGACTGTGGAAGGCTACTGGGCCAAGACTAATCGTTGGGCCTCGGCTTACTGGGCTGGGCCGCAAGTGTTTGGTTTGCAGGCCGGCTCAATTGGACCGTGGGTCTAGTCTGGGTTAGTTCAACTGAACCGTAGCTTCTGGGCTGGTTTGAGGTTTGGGCCGCTGTAGTTGGGCTGGGCCGAAGGCAGAGGCCAAGGGAGGAATGGGCTGGCTCTCTCGGGTTTTGGGTTCAGGTTGACCCGGATCCGTGGATCTCGTCTTCCTTACCCGACTTCGGCCGATTTTCCGATGAGCTTTCTCTCTCCTTCCCGCGGCGTTTTCGTTGCCGATTTCAGTCCTCTTTCTTCCCTTTTCCTCTTTGTTCGTTGTCCTTTTTTCTTTTCTGGGAGTTTTGCGGCCTAAAAGCTCCTAAAAGCCACAGATCTAAGAACGATTAAGAAAACCTAATTTTTCGACCTCGATTACCGACGACGATGCTTACGAAATAACACAAAACGCACCCTGAGTTATTGTGCTTTCGTTAGGGATCCTTCTCATGGTGATAACAGGTCGTTTGGTGTCGGTTTGAGGGTGGTTTGAGGGCTCGTCGGAGAAACTGGACACTCGCCGACGTTTGTCCGAAATCTCTCTCTCTCTCTCAAAATTTTCTCTCTTTTCTCCCTTTGCAGGTGTTCTGAAGATGCTGGGTGTCGTGGGCTGAGGGTGGGCGTGCTGTGGCCGTCGTTTCGCGTGGGTTCCGCGAAACTCGGCAGTCGCCGGAAAACTCGCGGGTTTCCTGGCGACTGAGTTTTTAAAATTTTTTTTAATTTATTTTTTTTTATTATATATATATTTTTTTCTTTCTTTCCCGGGTCGTTACAGTATATCTCCCATATTTACAGTGTTTTGTCATTCTGACTCCGGTGTTAGAATTTTTGTGAGATCCCACGTCGATTGAAGAGAGGAACAAAACATTTCTTATGAGGGTGTGGAAACCTCTCCCTAGCAGACGCGTTTTAAAACCTTTAAGGAAAGTTTAGGAGAGAAAGCCCAAAAAGGATAGCGGTGGGGCTTGGACTGTTGCAAATGGTATTAGAGCCAGACACCGGGGAATGTGTTAGCGAGGACACTGGCCTCCAAGGGGGTGGATTGTGAGATCCCACATCGGTTGGTGAGATCCCAATTCTTAAACACGGACGAATATCAAGGGGACAGGGGTGGTTGTGAGATCCCACATCGATTGGTAAGATCCCAATTCTTAAACACGGACGAATATCAAATATTTGTTTCTTCTAGTTTGAAAGAAATCCAGCATGGTTTGTTTTAGGCCCCAAATCTTAAATTTAACATTTATTTTAAATTTCTTTGCAATTCACGTCGAATTTCTATAAATTCCTTTGTTTCTACTAACCTAAAGTCGCTATCTATGTAAAAATATTTATTTAAACAACCTTATAGAGCACGGTCATAGACTTACATGTTTGATAAAATGTTTTTTAAAACAATGCAAAGGAAATATTGAAATAAACATAAGTAGGGGTAAAAATAACAATGCCCTCTACTAACCTAAGATTTATGAAATTGAATGTAACTACCCTATACATGTGTCATGGTCTTTAATTGCGATGTTGCTATCAACAGTATGTGGGTATCTTGCGTTTACCTGGAATGTAGAAGTAGCACATGGCTTGAGTATTTTAAAAAATACTCAATAAATGACCCCACTATTGTGAGTAGAGAGTTTAAACACATACAANACGGGTCGCAGTCTGATTCGGGTCACGGACTGTGGAAGGCTACTGGGCCAAGACTAATCGTTGGGCCTCGGCTTACTGGGCTGGGCCGCAAGTGTTTGGTTTGCAGGCCGGCTCAATTGGACCGTGGGTAGTCCTCTTTCTTCCCTTTTCCTCTTTGTTCGTTGTCCTTTTTTCTTTTCTGGGAGTTTTGCGGCCTAAAAGCTCCTAAAAGCCACAGATCTAAGAACGATTAAGAAAACCTAATTTTTCGACCTCGATTACCGACGACGATGCTTACGAAATAACACAAAACGCACCCTGAGTTATTGTGCTTTCGTTAGGGATCCTTCTCATGGTGATAACAGGTCGTTTGGTGTCGGTTTGAGGGTGGTTTGAGGGCTCGTCGGAGAAACTGGACACTCGCCGACGTTTGTCCGAAATCTCTCTCTCTCTCTCAAAATTTTCTCTCTTTTCTCCCTTTGCAGGTGTTCTGAAGATGCTGGGTGTCGTGGGCTGAGGGTGGGCGTGCTGTGGCCGTCGTTTCGCGTGGGTTCCGCGAAACTCGGCAGTCGCCGGAAAACTCGCGGGTTTCCTGGCGACTGAGTTTTTAAAATTTTTTTTAATTTATTTTTTTTTATTATATATATATTTTTTTCTTTCTTTCCCGGGTCGTTACAGTATATCTCCCATATTTACAGTGTTTTGTCATTCTGACTCCGGTGTTAGAATTTTTGTGAGATCCCACGTCGATTGAAGAGAGGAACAAAACATTTCTTATGAGGGTGTGGAAACCTCTCCCTAGCAGACGCGTTTTAAAACCTTTAAGGAAAGTTTAGGAGAGAAAGCCCAAAAAGGATAGCGGTGGGGCTTGGACTGTTGCAAATGGTATTAGAGCCAGACACCGGGGAATGTGTTAGCGAGGACACTGGCCTCCAAGGGGGTGGATTGTGAGATCCCACATCGGTTGGTGAGATCCCAATTCTTAAACACGGACGAATATCAAGGGGACAGGGGTGGTTGTGAGATCCCACATCGATTGGTAAGATCCCAATTCTTAAACACGGACGAATATCAAATATTTGTTTCTTCTAGTTTGAAAGAAATCCAGCATGGTTTGTTTTAGGCCCCAAATCTTAAATTTAACATTTATTTTAAATTTCTTTGCAATTCACGTCGAATTTCTATAAATTCCTTTGTTTCTACTAACCTAAAGTCGCTATCTATGTAAAAATATTTATTTAAACAACCTTATAGAGCACGGTCATAGACTTACATGTTTGATAAAATGTTTTTTAAAACAATGCAAAGGAAATATTGAAATAAACATAAGTAGGGGTAAAAATAACAATGCCCTCTACTAACCTAAGATTTATGAAATTGAATGTAACTACCCTATACATGTGTCATGGTCTTTAATTGCGATGTTGCTATCAACAGTATGTGGGTATCTTGCGTTTACCTGGAATGTAGAAGTAGCACATGGCTTGAGTATTTTAAAAAATACTCAATAAATGACCCCACTATTGTGAGTAGAGAGTTTAAACACATACAATCATGATTAGAGATCTATCATTTAGAGGTGTCCTCTAGTTCGGACAAATTGAATGTGTAGTACTTCCCTACACACGACCACACATGCGATCGTAAGCCCACCAGGCAGTTCACATGTTCCTTGGGCCCATCATAGTCGGGCTAGTTGGCTGTAGCCGAACGTTTGGAGATATAGCAAACCCTTGAATATCATGCAAGGCATGATCATCATCATAATCATAGTGTATGTATCCGTACTCATCATCATAAAAGGAGAAGTATCCCAATGTAAATGAAGATACAATATGCATGAGGTCCCAATACTTTTCATCCTAAAATCATTCATGTGACACAACCTCACATATTCTTCACATATTACTCTAGGTAACATGTATGCATAAGCCTTCATATATTTATCATTTGAGAGTTGTGTATCAGAAAACTCATCGTAAACGTAACATGTCATTTCATAAATGCACATACTCGTAACATGAGATATCCTCATATCATGTCATCACATCATAATAATGCATCATCATCCCAACGTATAGTAACATAGTACATCACATCATCATAACATCATAGCATCATCGTAACACATCATAATGTCATATTAAATCATATCATCATAGCATCATAGCATCATAGCATCATCATAATACATCCTAATACCATAACAACATAAATGAAAAGTTTTCCGATCGAGCCGAGTGGCTGAGGACAAGACACGTGTCGGGGTGGAGCTGACAAGCGTGCACGGGTCGCAATTCGGGTCGAGATGCAGATTTATGGTCGAGTTCTTGGCGTTGCGGGTTGCGCATGATGGCTGTGGGTCGAGTGGTGTGGATTGTATTTGTGAATGTTTGGGGCGACTCTAATTGGCTTCAGGGGCTATACTAGTTCAGGTCGCGGGTTGCAAATGGGTCATCAGACCAAAAGGAACGATGGGTCGGGGATTGGCTGTAAACCGAATTCGACTCCGAGGTTAGACCCAATACCGTCGCCTTCTTCGCCTGACTCACGCTAAGTATCGACAATGCTTTCTCTCTCTTCCTGAACGTCTCCGACACTCCTTTTCGTTGCTCCTCTGTTCGACTTTCGACTGTCGTGACCTTCTGCTCATCTTTTCTTCCACTCTCACGGTATCACAACCTCTCATATGTACCTACAAAATGCAGACCATTGATATCTTAGTTCTCCAAAACACAAGTCTGGCCAGGGTCGAAGGAAAACACGACGGGTGAAGGTTGATTGTTGCCTAGGGGCTTCTTGTAGGGATCATGGGTTGGCTGAAGACACGAGATCTTCGACACCTTACCAAAAATCTCGTGTTTTTTTGCAATTGTGTAAA
Organism: Cucurbita pepo subsp. pepo; assembly: GCF_002806865.2. Taxonomy (NCBI): domain Eukaryota; kingdom Viridiplantae; phylum Streptophyta; class Magnoliopsida; order Cucurbitales; family Cucurbitaceae; genus Cucurbita; species Cucurbita pepo. Next base: position 2,925,702 of record NC_036652.1, read on the forward strand.
TATATATAGGACTAAAAAATTATGGAGCACCAATTCCAAAGATTAAATCGTGAAATTTTAGATTCACCTAATGAGGCACCACAAATTGAGTTAAGTCTTTGATATTTCAAATGCTCAACAAGATGGGCCAATTTACAAGACATCTAAAAGAAGATCCATATATACATATCAAATCGTTTCTAAAAGTTTATGATTGTTTTAAGATGAATAAAGTATCTGAAATCATATCAAAACTAAGGTTCCATTCCATTTTCTTGGTAGGGAACTCCATAAACATGACACAAAATATTTGTCGGACTCGAGTGTTATAGTCCAAACCTGCACTAAATAGATCCGTTAAAAAGATTAAAAAAATGAATAGGTGTACCTAAGGAGGCAATCAAGATTTGATTTCTCTCATGAAATTTGATTAAAGAAATAATTTAATTATGTACAATGACTCAACCAAAGCTCCATTTCACTAACAAAGTGGATAGCACTAGCTTTTGGTAGTGCCTTCCACACTATCTCGTACTCTTTACCTATTTCTACCACTATCTCTATTTATTATTCTCATTGCCCTTCTTTACCTTAAACTAATTAAACAATACTCACTCTCTATAAATATCCCTTCACGGGCGTGTGCTCTCCACAAGCAAACCATTTCTTTTTTCCTTGGTACCAAATTGTACTTCACTTATGGCTTCCTTCCATGCAGAAGCTTCTGAGTCTAGCAATGTTGATTACACTCAACGAGCTCAGTGGCTCCGAGCCGCAGTTCTCGGAGCCAACGACGGGCTCGTCTCTGTTGCATCGCTGATGATGGGCGTCGGTGCTGTGAAGCCCGACGCCAAAGCCATGCTTATTGCTGGATTTGCGGGGATGGTAGCGGGCGCTTGTAGTATGGCGATCGGAGAGTTCGTGTCGGTTTACACGCAATATGATATACAGAAAGCTCAGCTGAAGAGAGATAGGAAGCAAAAGAATGACATGCAGTCAAGCCACTCGGCCGAGGAGGAAGAGAAGCTACCGAATCCATTACAGGCTGCGCTCGCATCGGCGATAGCGTTTACGGTCGGAGCGGTTATTCCGTTGCTGTCGGCAGTGTTTATACGAGACCATAAGGTAAGGCTCGGGGTGGTTGCAGCGGTGGCGAGCTTGACGTTGGTGGTTTTCGGAGGAGTTGGAGCCGTCCTAGGGAGGACTCCGGTGGGGAAATCGGCGGCGAGAGTGGTTGTTGGAGGGTGGATGGCAATGGGCATCACTTTTGGGCTTACAAAGCTGCTCGGATCGAAGGGGCTGTGAGGCTCTATGAGTGTTAAGAAATAAACCATGGGGTTGTTTTTATCTCTAATATTGCATGAGTTCTACAAATAAATTTACGTTGGTCCAAGGGAAAATTATGTAATGAAATCTTCCTTAATGTTCAATAATATTTCTTTTTAAATTCATCCAGTAATTATCTAATAACTATATAACCACCACGGTTGTTGGTTAATTACTGATTAAATTTACATAATGATCATCCATTACAAGAAATAATAAATACGATAGCTAAAATCTGAATAATAAATAGTTAAAATATTGTGCTACGTTAAGTTAACGTAGCACAATATTTGTGGTTAATTATGTTAATTAAAAATTAATTTGAGAAGCCAATTGAATTAAGGAGGTGTGGCAAAAGGGAGTAGGCCAATTGGATAGAATAAGGGTTAGGGGACCCAAAAGTAACACACTAACTTTAGTAGATTGAATTATTTTTATGAATGATTTTAACTTTTAAGTACTTATTTAAAAACAATATGAACCCATGGTGGGACGTTATGTATTCATAGTCCGTATAAATTTACGAGATCAGTGTAATAATTGAGTAGGTAGGCGAACAATATTATGATAATTTTGTAAAAAAATAAAGAAATGAGATTGATATTTTAAAATAAGGTAAATTGTTTGAAAATTAAATGTGAATCGAAAAGGATAAATCAAATAAAGTTGGAGATGGTAGAGGAATGAAGGTACATATGAACATATATATAGAGATGTCGATCGATCGGGGACAATTAAACATTTTCCAGCCCTGTCCCCGTTAAATTACTATTTAATTTTGTTTGGATTGGCGATTGGATTCTCCACCCTACCCTATGAAATTTTTTCCATTTTTTTTAATTTATTTTTTAAAAAATGATTTTTCAAATGGATATCTCGCTCTACCGTATAAATGAATATCTCTATGGGTATAAATTAGGGGTGTACATGGTCCGGGTTGGATCGAGTTGGGGGATTTTTTTGACCCAACCCAAAAGTTCGGGTTGGTTGGATTGGTAACCCAACCCAACCCGAAACTTTTCACAACCCAACCCAACCCAACCCTCTATTTTCAGGTTGAGTTCGAGTTGGGTCCGGTTGAGTTGTCAAATTTTTTTTAGTTTTAACGAGCAATACACAAATCAATCTATAATTATTGACAAAAATAATAATAATAATAATAATAAATTCAATAAAAAATAACGAGCGAAAATGATAACATATTAACCTACTTCAAGAAGTAACAAAAAGAGAACCATATATATTTTTTTAGAATTGATTAAAGTAACAAAAAAATAAAAGTATATTAAATAAAGAACAGAAACATGTGACTCAGGCGTGAGTATCACTGGACTGGATTCAATACCACTTTTGCAAACTCATTTAATATAGGAAGATTTTACCCATGAATCCGAAATCGAACCGATTTAGTTCAGATTCAGAAAAATGAACCCAACCCTACCCGAAATGCTAATCCAATCCAACCCAACCCTTATATTTCGGGTTGGGTTGGTCCGGGTTGAACGTACAACCCTAGTATAAATGGAAGAGAAAATTATTCGAAAAAAGTAAATATGGGCATATAGCATGGGTATAAATGTCATTTGATGACATGACCACTACGGTTACATTGTACTTATGTGTGAGGCAATGACGTGGAAACATAAACAAACCATATTATGACGCGTGGTGATGTTTTTTGATTATTTATTTATTTTAAAAAAACTCATGCACGCGTGGCTCCTCACACATGTGATTCGTGTTTTTTACCACGTTTTCCCCATCTCCTTTACGCACGTGGGGCTCCATTTTTCATACTTAATTTCACATAAATATTTTCAATAACTATCTTATTTTTATTAAGTTAGGTTATTAAAATATTTTTAATTAATTTTACGTTTTTGAGTTATTTTTTTAATAAATCTCAATAATTATTCTCAACTAAATGATTTTAATAAAATTATTGTCGGAAACAGATCTGCAAGGGAGAAAGAGAGAAACCGACCGAATTCATTATATCATGTTATGATTGAAAAGAAATGCTATCTCCTGTCATGTAAAGGTTATGTAAGGGATTATGACATGTCCGGCCATGTAAATGTTATGTCCTAAGTCTCCTGAAAATGAGAGTTCAAGATTTAAATCGTCTAAACGCCCTAAGAACCAATAAACCTCCACGACATCTAAGGATGAACAAATAAATTTGTCAGGCTTACTAGTAGCGTGAGCGATATAATTAGAGCTAATAGTATTTCTTATTTCCTCGGATGCCTCATTAGCACTATTTTGTGACCAAGGTTGGGCCAAGTAGTGTCCTTGCCCAGTGATAGGTATTCAAGAACTCGTACCATTGAGCTTGACGTATATTGGATATGTGTAGAAACTTGTTAGATCTCGTAAATCGATCTTGAGAGGAGAGTAGGGACTACATAGGGTAGTTTAGCTCATGAGAGTGTCACTAGCATGTGGAAATGACGTCGAGCCTTCTACACAAGGTTGTGCTACCGTAAATTCTTCTGAGATAGACGAGAAACCACACATTTAAATTTAATAGTTGGTTGGCACATGGAGTTGCTTCCCCAAATTTAGTGTGACTTTATGGTCCTATACTAAGAGTCACCGACTACTCTTATACAAATTATGTTTAGATGAGATAAAATCATCCTGTCCTATTAGATATGATGAGGTCCTCAACCCAAGCTACTGGTCATTCACTATTGTGAAGAAGCAGTCAAAGGAACAAAAAAAATAGTTAACCTTAGAGCCAAAGAAACCATAAAAAAACGACGATTGTTCGTGAAGGTTTCCACAGAAAGACCCCCGAGTTTTGGCAAACATATCACATTATATTGTCCAGTAGACTCGTAACGCTAAAAATGGGTGAGCAACCTCCATACCTAAAATGGGTTTGTGACATAGACAAGAGAATTGCTCAAAACTTTGAGGCATTTCCAAAAGCTGAGATAGTTGTAGAAGCTAGGCCCAAACTTTCTCGAGCCGAGAGAAAAGCCTGTGGTGATTTACAAAAATTGAATGTAATGAAAGCCCACAACTAGATTGCTTACTAGCTATTTTTTACACGCACTCTATTCTACATTTATTTTTCAGTTGTTTGCTAATTGTCAATTGAGGTGGGGAAAACGTTCAAGAGTTGCAGGATCATAGAGGGATTCGTCACGGGTGTCTATTTGTATCTTGTTTTCTCATCCCTGATTTGTTATAAATTTTGAACAACACGAGTTTCAATTGATTTCGATATACCTTGTGGTGTTGTTCGTTTTTAAACTACGCAACATTTTACAATATTTTTATATTTATTTTACTTACTTTTGCCCGTCTTTTTCACTATGGTCTGAGATTCGAATCCTAAAAAAATTGGATTGTGACAATGTACAAGATGGAAGTGTTCTGACTAATTATGTTCCAACAACAAAAAAAAAACAAAAAAAACAACTAGTAGATATCCGAGAAAATCATGCAGTACCTCATGTGTGAAAGTGTGTGTGAAACTCACATGATTGATGTGAAGTTTACAACCATATTATGAAGAGAGTAGGTTTTGACCTTCATGTGTAGACAAGACAAGGTGGCAATATAGAAGTGGCACTCAACCGGCCGGCCACGCGAAACTGAGACAAGATAAGTGTCATGATGTGATTGAGGAGGACGATGCATCATCCAACATACCATATAAATTGTGCATTAAAGCCAATATGAGGTATAAGCAAGATAGAGGCAACGATATCGACATGAGTGTTAAAGATAGGCTTAATAAAAGCTAGGTATGGCCTCGGGCCTTAGCCTCGAAAGTCAAGATTTTGAAAGGATTTTGGGCATGCAGCTCAGGAGTTAAGTTCATCTATATGAAATATCAATACTCGAAAAATTTGGTGTCAATCGAACACCAGACAGACGCTCCATGAGATTATATAACCGTTTGTTAAAAACATGTTTACTCCTACTAAACCAAAAATGTCTCAGCATGTACCTCAGGGGGCATGGTGTCAGCTCTCCACCACCTCTGGATCATGTTGCCCAAGCGAGCTACCTTGTGATACATATGTGAATTAGAGTGTGGGCGAGCATTGCGAGATAAATGTGTCAGATTTTTTCATTTGAATTAGGTGTTTCAAGGTCAGTCTCGAACGACATGGGTGTGCCAACATTGTACCCCCACCCATGTGTTGGAGGTTGAAACATGCACCCGCTATCCAATACAATTTTCGTAAATGACTTAGCATGGACACGAAAGGGTCCCTGCCTCGATAGAACCCAAATGGATGGATCTTTGGGAGGCACCGATGATATGAAAGACACATGATCCGTTCTCAATGAACATGTCCATGTGAGCTGTGATGACCTATGACATCCCAAAACTTGGGAAGACATCAAGATATGTGGCCATGTTAGTTGGGGACCAAGATGACAAGATAAGATGTAATATTGCATGTGGGAGACCTTGGCCCCAAGTAGAGACAAGGTCGAACCTAATGACTTAGCCTAGGTCAGAGGTAAGTCAAATCGGTTGCAAGCTATTAAACATGCACGCACGGGCACGCTTATGGCCGAACTTACACGTGAGCTATGTTCCATTGGCGAAGGCAAATATTACCTAAGGTCCGATGAAACCAGAAAGCTAGACGAAAAATTATACATAAAACTCGAGTTTTCCTTAAGGCTTGTCGGGAAACGTGTCAAGATCGTGGCTAGTCTCTCTATCTTTGCTTACACGTATGGGGCATCTATTTTTAGTGGCTGAAATATCCATTCCTTTCCTTTCTAACATCATATCCCTTCCATAATCTCACCCATTAATCTCCGCCATCCAATTTTCATACCATAGATCCAACGATCGAAATTTAAAATTTTCAATTGTATAATTCAGAAATTGTCAACTCTTTCCTCACCTGTCTTTTATGCTCAATTTTGTTAAATTATGTTGATTAAAATTAGACCCAAATTAGATGACGTGTATTGTTGTTCGTTATCGTCTGAACTATGTTGAAATTAAGCTTGGATAACTTGGTTGGACGGGTTATAAGTATCCGATATAGTAAAGTATCATTTTCTAAGTTTACGGGTTACAAGATGCGGGTTACAAGATGCAGATTGGTGGTGCAAGACTTGCTTGTAGGTACAGTTCATGTGATTTAGGCTTGCATGCGTTATATTATATTTTATGTATATCATGTATTTGTACGTCGTGGTAATTTCAAGAGGGTTGTTTAACAATCTTCTACATTGTACCTCGTCACTAGCAATAAGGACCATTACCATACGTTAGATTCAGTAGAGCACAAGCACATTTAAGAGTGCCTCACAAACACTACGTGGATACAATTAGAAAGTTTCCAACTGCTTTTTAGTCGTGAACTTACCAAAGCAGGGCAAAGGACCATGTAGTGTCGACAGACATGAAGGTCGCTCTCTCTTGTGTCATATTCTTGTTCTCGATAGTCATGAATTTAGCTTAATAACTTACAAGCATGCTACTTATTGAGTATTTTTATACTCATTTTTGTTACCTTTTTTGTTTGGATGGTAACAAAATAGCATGACTTTGGTGTCGGTGAGATTGAGCCGTGGGACTTTAGAGTTGTTTAGATACGCCCGTGCAAAGTTTAAAGTAGGTTGTATATAGTCGGTACTTTTTTAAAAAATATATCATAATAATAGCATGTTTTGTTTGTAACTTTCGATTTTATATTTTAAAACTTTCTTTTTACGTGGCAATTTGTTGCTTAATATCTCGACTTGTAGGTCGTTACACATTAATTAGTAATACTTAACTAATTAATTATACTTAATATATTGATAGGATTATTTAATAATCTTAGTAAATAATTAATTCATTTCTTTAGTTGTAAATATGAATTAAATATATTTTTTAAATAAAATTTTATTGATTTATTCTAGTCAAATAATTAAATGTTTTAATTTTGGTAAAGACAGATTATTAGTTAATTAATTAATTAACTATATTCAAAGTAAAATTACAAATAAAAATAAAAACAAATTAATAAAGGGTGGTAAAAGAGAAAACCCACATTTCTCACATGATTACAAAATCCATCCTTTTCCAAAAGAAAAAAAAAAAAAAGAAAAAAAAGATTAAGACATCAATAAAAATAAAAAAAAAAACAAATTAGTATGGTTTCTTTTTCTTTTATAACTCTTTTATTTTCTTTTTTTAATTAGATATCTTTTTATGTTAAATTATAATTAATTGATTAAAAATAAAATTAATAATAATAAACTATAATTAATAAAAATTAATTAAGTATTCTAGAGTTACACTTCTTCAACCATATATATTTTATTAATAAATTATATATCTTATTTAATATAATTTACTTCACCCTATACAATATTTAATTTTTAAAATATAAATTGTACTAAATATTTACCATTAAAATTTTATACAATTTTATTAAAATTATTTATTTGAAAATACATTTATTAAGATTCATTACCAAATAAATTTAAAAATCTAAAATTTAAGGTACATAAATAAAAATTAATTTAATTTTTAATTATTTAATAATTAATTTAATAATCTAATCTAATAAAAATAAAATAGTCAACAACAATTAATTACCTGAAATTAAATAACTTAATAAAATTATTGAAATCAGACATTCTATTTTAAAATCTTATTTTATGAGACAACATAAACAAAATTTTAAATAATTTTTCAAAAACCTCACACCTTGATCTAGCCGTACACTAGGAGGAATAAAGAGCGTACACGTGGCGTTACCAGGCCCTCCCACTTTTCAATATGTTTGAGTTTTGTTTTTTATAAAATAATAATTAATAATTAATTTTTGTTGGGTGAAACGGTTTAAATTAAATTTTAGAAAATATTAATGAATGGATATATTTTGATATTAAATTAAATATGAATAATAGGAGGATCCTATCAGGAAGATATTAATTACCGGACTCTATTAAAATTAATTCATAATTAAATTTCTATTAATTAGGTAGAATAGAATATGAGTATTTAACATATTAAACCATGCTCATAAAAAAATAATGAATCAAGAATAAATTACAAAACCAATATCTTTAGGTTTCAATTTGATTGATCTGATTTAAAATTTTGAAAAAATATATTAAAGATGTGAGACCAAATTCAAATTTATATTTGGATTTCGAATTAGGATTCCCTCTCGTATATGATCGCGTATGCACTTCTTATTTAAAAAAAAATTCATAAAGTTTCTCAAGATCGCTTTCATTCATATACTTAAGTTTTCACAACAATATAAATATAAAATGAAAAATGGATCACCAAATAGAATCATAATAACCCATTTGAAATAATGAAATGAATGTAAAGAGTGGGATTCAATTATTCATTTTCAATAACTAGAAGTAACTTCAAATGAAAATGAAGGTAGGGGTAAATCGATCGGAATAAAGTAAATTTGGGCTACTAAATTCTTGGGCATATTATATTTAGTGGTGCAAATTTAGGGGCATATTCAGCGATCTTTGTCAACTCAAGAACCAAGTCAGTCATTTACAGCAACTTCCAGCAAACTTATCTTCATCCACAAATTCCTTGTTCACCAACAGAAAAAAAGAGAAAGAGGAAGTCTTCAATTTGATCCAAGCATTCAATCAAATCTTCAATTGATCCACATTCAAGCATAACCAGGTAATGATAATGCAATAGTTGATTTTACAAATCAAATTCAAGCATTCAATCAAATTTTCAATTGATCCACATTCTTCAAGCGCTAACAACTACTGTGTTCATCTTAACAAAAACTTCACAGGAAAAGGAGTTTAAGAAAAAGCAGCGAAATACACAAGCAATGATCGCACACAATATATCTTCTGCACATCTTCCAGTGAACCAGCAACGAAAAAGTTAAATAGAGCGTTAAATAGCACGCAAAAAAGGCAGAAAAGTGCTCAAAACGATTTCTAACTTTACATACACAAATATGCACAAACACAAACACAGAGTTAGGTTTCGATTCAGGAAAATTAGCGAACGAAAGGTTAGAGAGATACATATTCGATTTCCGCTCCGCGATTCTTCATCAATTTATTTCACGGAGATAAAAGGCTTCGTCAATTTGTAAATCTCGTAAACCGAACGCGACCGACGCTTCCTCCGCCTCCGATTCGAACTGTCTCCGATTTCCTCGAAGATGTCTTCTATCAGAGAGGTTGTAGGCACGAGAGTGGCTCCGCGGCGGCTGCTGCTGTGGCTTCCATCGTCTTCCATTCCAGCAGCGTTGGTGGCGCTGGTGGCGGAGGCGACTGATTTGTCATCGCTGCAACTGGTAGAGGAGGCGATGGTGTTGGCGAGGTAATCGGAGTCTTCGCTTAGATGAAGAAGCTGTATTGCGACGTCGATTTCAGAATCGGAGAAGACGGAAGTCCGGAATCTTCGATTTTTGCAGGAGGAAGTTGATTTCGCCATTAGAGAGCACGTCCGTTGACAGTGAGACGAAGGGTAAGTATTAGACGGAGGCAAGACGCAACATACTCGATTGCTTATAAAGCAATATAAAGAGGAATAAGTCGGTCGTTTGTTTTTTTTTTTTTTTTTTTTTTTTTTTTTTTTTTTTTTTTTTTTTTTTTTTTTTTTTTTTTTTTTTTTTTTTTTTTTTTTTTTTTTTTTTTTTTTTNTTTTATTAAGTCTTTTAAAATTTAGCCTTTAATGTTTGCATGAAGTCTAACACGTGAACCATTAAGTCTTTTAAAATTTAGGGAAATAGTTTTTGTAGAAGTTTGAGCTTGAAATTGATGTCATGAGCTTACATAAGTTGACTTGAATTTCAAAAGACAAAATCGAACTTTCATTACGGATAAATTGGTGACACCAACTTAAGCTAATTAGGTAAGTAACTTTACTATCGACATGATTAGAAGTTTATGTTTTTATGATGACACGTGCCTCGTGGTTCTGCATGTGTCATATGCTTGATATATGTGAAACGGTTATGAAATGATATGACTATGATATGATATGATATGATATGTTAATGTTATGACACGTGATATGATGCGATGTGTTGATGATATGATATATATTTTGGGGTAACACGTTTGGCGATATAATACATGTTTTGACATGCTTATGATATGATACGTGCATGATATAATATGATATGTTGAAGAATATATTATGTACATGATACGGCATAATACGATGTATAATATGAATGATACGGTATTCAACCCCGTTACATGTCTTAAAGGCTATGTTGTAAAATGATACGATATGAAGAAAGATAAAAAGGGTTGATTTACATGATTTAATAAATGATAAATGTTGGGGCCTCATGCATCAAAATTTTTTTCAATTTACGATGGTTACTGACGCGTACATTATGAAAAGGAAAATGATTATTCTGTTTATCATTCCAATTTCAAATATATTTTTATTTAATGTATAAAAATACATTAATTGATTTAATATTTAATGGTATTAAATACAATAAATATATTTTTCTCTTAATATACCTAATATATTAAATATTAATTTCAACATTTAAATTAATATATTTTTCTCGTTTATATTTAACCTATTTAATATATTAAATATTAATTTTAACCCTTCAAATTAAATATATTTTCGCTAATTATTTAATATATCAAATACTCTTTAAATTTTCTTTTAAATAAATTGAACTTAGGTAGCAAAGGAGCCTTATAGACCTAGAGATTATAAGTTTCAATGATACAAAATTAATTAATTAAACTCTTTAATTAATCAATTTTCATTTATTAACCATAGGTCACTCCACTATAGACCTAGAGTTGCATTCTTATGCGCTGTAGGACAAGTTATGTCCATTGATATAATCATTACAAGCAAGTCGATCCTCCACGAGTTGTTCATAATTACAGTCGGGTCAAAAGTCCGTTTTACCCTTGTAATTGCATTTTTCACCTTAAGTACCACTGATTCTCTAATGAACAATTTGTTTATGATCCAATCATAGATCAAGTCCCTCTCGGACCAATGAGAGGGTGGGGCCCATTGTTCAAGTCTCGAAATCAGTACTTAAGAGAACAACTCATCTACTTTCCTTATATGGAAAGGAAGGAATTCCATTTCATGATATTATGTTCCTAATTCCCTATTTGGTTAAGTCCCCAAAATGGTAGGCATATTGAATCGATTAAAGAGTCATTCTCACCCATGTAAATTAAAGCACAAGCCCTCATAGGCAAGAGTTCATAACTCACTCAAGATTAAGATCGAGTTGCATATGATCATCATGTGAAATATTAATCTTCTCAATTAACTGATTTATAAGGAGAGATTAAATATTTCTTGGTCCAGTCTTATACAAACTCATTGTATAGTATACCCCCACTTACATGTCTCCAAATGAACGATTTAGATCAAATCATTTGTAACGATTACAACGTGGGCCGTATCAATAGTGTTACTAGGATAAGACACCCAACTTTATCCATATACTATAGACTCTTTAGGTTATTACTTGAACACAATCCTTTTGTATGTCACCACATACTGTTCAAGATTACATTAATAACCTTGAATTTTCATACCGTAGATAACAATTAAGTTACAAATAAAACAATAAGATTATTGTTAAAAACTAAATAATTAATTACGAGGCTAAAATTATTGTTAAAAACTAAATAATTAATTACGAGGCTTTAGGGCAAAAATTCCAAGACTCTAGTGGTGGACTCTAGTCTCAACAAATTGGATGTGTTACTACACATGATCCACAAGTGCGAGTGTGAATCCTCAAGGGACTCGCACACCCTCTGGTCAAGCTAATCTATAGTGACGTGCGAAGTCCAGCGAAACCCCATAGTGCCATGCTCTTTATAACATCATCATCATCATATTATGCGCGTCTGCACTCATCGTCTCTAGGTAAGTATTTGTATGCTTATGAACATATAATATGCATGAGGTCCCTCCAAATTCCATCTTATCGTCTCTTCTGACACAACCCTCTAGTCTCATTTCTTTGTTACATTAAGTAACACATGTTCGTTGGATATTCATATTAATATCATTTTCATGCTCTTAGGATTGTGTCCTATGTCAGTCTATCGACATGATGCAACATGACACTCGTCATCATATAGCATGTTTAGTATAGAAAACATCAATATATTAAGACAAACGTCATGCAATCACCATATTCATCATATTGCCATAAAGTGATAAAGCAGATCAAGTAAGTCATATCTCAAACTATATATATTATGCACATCATCAAGCATCATAACTCATACATCATCATATACTTATGCATCGTCATATACTAGTATACAGCATCAAATGATACAACTCATACATCATCATAACTTATACAATATCTAGCCTATCTTATAGCAAGGTCACTTACTTAATTAGCTTAGACTGATGTCATCCATTTATACTTGAATAGTACGGACAATAAAAGACTCATATTTCATCTGTTTTTCCTTCTTTTAATTCTTTGATAAGTTTTATTCTTGAACTGCACGACAAAAACCATTTGTTCACCAAATCATCCATTTTTTCTCTTAAAATTTTCATTTTTTCCACGGCCGTATTTATTTTAAATTATGTTCACCAAATTTTCTTTTTTACTCCGTTAAATTTCATTTATCTATCCTGTAAATTTCCCTTTTTACAACTATGTATTTATTTGATTAAATTTTTCCTTTTTTCTTGTAAGGCCTAAAATATTAACTATAAAGTAAAAGGAGACCTCGTATATGATTTACCGTAATAATAGAGCAAAATCTCTCCAGTTAAATCTGTAAACATCTACTTGTTGAAAGTCATTTTCATTCTACTCAAAGTAAATCTGACATTTTTGTTTTCTCAGATTGAGGAGAGATAATTGGGAGAGGTAATAGATACGAGGTACCATTTTTTTTTTTTATTAATATTATTATTTATTTATTTATTTTTGGACTATTACAACAAGCCTCCTCTATACCTCACGTTGACATCGCAACTTAGAAGACCATGACACATGCATAGAGTAGTTGTATTTAATTTTGTAGACTATAGGTTAGCATAGGGTATTTCTGTTTTATTTTACTTATGTCTATTTTAATTTTTTTCGTTGTTTTATTTAAAAGGCTTTTTATTAAACATGTAACTCTTCGGGACTGCTTAGTTAGAATTAGATTTCAAGGAGCAACTTTAAGCTGGCATGAAGAGAGCTAGTGATTTCCGTTTAGGCCAACTAAGTAAGTGATCTTGCTATTGGTTTAGTTGAATGAATTGAATAAAGTATGAACGTAACGTGCTCTGGCCCCGTGGACATGCCGTATTTTATGACTGGATGACGTGTATTATGTTATGACTTAGGTTATGCTATGTTATGTTACGACTTATGTTATATTGAAAGTTAGTTTATGAGATGCTTATGTTATGTTATGAATCTTGTTGTGACTTACATGTTGTATGATGCATAATACCTCTAAATGATATGTAATGTGACACAGTTGTATGATATATATACATTTTTTGCCTACCGTTGTGACTTCGTCAGACCTTAAGCAAGATTTGTCTTTGCCCACCGAACACAACTTGTGTAGAGTCCAAGCTAGTTCCGCCACACTTGTCGCCTGCACGTGCATGTTCAATCATCTGCGAACCAATTGACTTGCCACTACACAAAGTCAAGTTATGTTTCTACTCGGTGCTAAAGCCTCTCAACGCAATTTTGCATCTCACTCATCTTGGTTCCCAACTAATATGGTCATGTGTCTTAGGTTACTTTTATTTGGAATGGATTTTATGAAAGGTTAAAGAATTAAAAAGAAAAAAAAAAAAAATCTAAAAAATAATAATAAAATATTTTAAAAAGTGGCAAATTACCAAAGTATCCTTGAACTTTGAAAAAATTACGAAAATGCCACGTATCAGAAAATTAGATTCACGATGGTGAGCATCGTGTAGAAAAGTATATCGTTTAATTCCAAAACTCTCCTAATTCAAATTCAATCTTTTAAAAGATCTCGAAGTAAAGCTTTACTGTTAAAAATTTGATGATCTTTTAAAAATAAAATATTAATAATTTTCATCTAAAATTAATGTAAATTACTTTCTCGAAAGTTTAAAATATTAGTAAAAGTTTTGAAAATTTTAATTTTTTTTTTTTAAAAAAACCATAAAATTTAGGAATATTTTTATTAATTTAGTCTGAATTTTCATATATATATATATATATATATATATATATATATATATATTATTTTTTTTTTTAAAATTTTTTTTTTTTTAAAATTAAATAACTGAATTGTTAAATGAAATGTTTAATAAAGAAGTAGAGATGGAGCGTTCGTAGCAGAACGGGAAGAGGAGAAGACGAGCAGAGGGCAGAGAACAATCATGGATTTTGCTCGTCTCACTGAGGCTTTGGCTTTCAAATCTTACGAAAAGATCGCTGATATTTGCGACGACCTAATGCTCCAGGCAACTGAATTTCTCACTTTTTCATTTTCTTCACCTTTAATTTCTTCCCCCTCACCTGATTTTTCCTCTCCGGTTTCTTAAAATTTACATTACTTGATCAGGCTGCAGCCGAGGGCGTTGATTATCAGGATGAATGGCCTTACGTGATCCATTTTCTTGGCTACCTTTACGTCGATGACATGTAAGATCATTTTCCTTGATGTCTTAATTATTTCGTTTCAAATCATGAACAAAATTTTAGGTGGATTGATTATGGCACTGCACTGTTATGTCGGAATGTTTTGTGGTTCTTGTCTTTTGATCTGGATTTTAAGCGCCATTCTACTTTTTGGCTCATTTCAATGTGTTCGGTCATGTTTTCATTGATTACTGCCTCCCATGGAAGTCTTAATCAATGTGAGAGTTTAACATTGTGTTCAGTTTTCCTTGGGAGTGTTTCGGAAACGAAAGAACAATATGGTCAAAACTGTCCTGTTGATTTGTCTAAGAAATATAGTTAACTTGTTCTTAGGGCTCTATAGTGTTACTTTGGAGTTATTTGTTTCAAAAAACATTGGTCCATATGTAAATTATTTATAGATTTTATCTTAGATTCATTGTTCAGTCTTTGTTTTTGGATTTGTTTTGTTCCTTCATTTTCCCTTGTTTCTTCTTCCATTCAATTTTTGTTGTTGGATGTTCTAGTAATTTTGTAGTGTTCGTATCGAAACTCTTGGTTGAAATTGAGTTTCCTTATCTGGATTTGTGGATTATCAGCTGACTGTTAACTGTTTAGTGGTTTCTTGCAGCAATAGTGCTCGATTTTTCTGGAAATCAATACCTTCCACTATAAAAGAAAACCGACCAGAACTGGTTGCCGTTTGGAAAATTGCCCAAAAGCTATGGATTCAGGACCATAGGGGCGTGTATGAGGCTATTCATGGATTTGATTGGTGTCAAGAAGTTCAGGGCCTATTAGTTGCATTTTCAGGCAAGTTTCTTTAACTTTCTCCCTTTCCATGGCAACAATACATTTCATTGGTAATATGAAAGTTGCTTGTAAATTTATATAAACTCCATCAAAAGATTTGAGAAACACCCCATAACTTCTACTTAATTTCTGCCCCAGACCTTTGAGATCCTCTTTTTTTCTTCCACTTGAAATTAGAATCAAAATTAATCCAAACTTTTTAGAAAAATCTACACCCCTCTTCTCCATACTACTTCTTGACTCACTTAATGTCATCGGCACCTTCAGAAGAAAAAAATCCTTCGATAATGACAATACGATGCCTTTTCCATTTATTATGAAGAAATAACACATTGTCTGCACTTGTGGTGATAATTTCTTATTCCTCACATCTTCAAGATGGAACACGGAGGCTAGTTCTGGTATGCCATTTTCTCCTATTTTCTTCCCAAACATAACCATAATTTTTTTTTTGGGTAAGAAATCGAGCTTTGTTGGGCAGAATGAAATAACAGACTAGGGCATATAAAAAAAAAAAAAAAATCCAACATAAAAGGAGATCGAAAAAGCTATAGAAAGAGACTTCAATCCAACAAATCAATCTAAGAATAATAATGAGAAGTTGTTGCACAAAAAACAACAAGAATTTTAAAATTATGATATGAATCTTGCACATGAAAATACTTTTTGTTTTCATGTTGTAGATCTTTACAGAAGGAGAATGTTTCAGTTGTTGGTGTCGGCATATTCTACAATAAGCATCCGTGATGCAGCTCACTTCTTGGGAATGAATGAGGAAGAAGCCAAAAATTGTAAGCTTCTTTATTAACCTAGGCCTTGTTTTTGTAGTCTCTTGGGCAGGGGTTCTCCCTACCCCAGCCGCTAGGTTGTATTTTTCTTTGGGCCTTAATCTATTGATCATTTTATATCATAAAGATATATATGTATGTATATCTACATACACACAGTCGGTATTGATTCAAATAAATATTGACTACCTTCTAACCCTTTGGTCACCTAGTCATGGAGGATGGAGTTTAATGTGAACAATGGTGTAATTGATCATCCTCTAGTTTCAGTTCCGATAGGTGACATTGCATTCGCTGAACCAAGAATTGATGTTTCTAATGAGTCTAGTCTGTATGGTCATCAACAATCTGAGAATCTTTAGAGTTCCCTGCCATTTTTACGAGCATTCTTCCTATGATGTGCCTTTTGAGATTCATAAGCCCCCTTTCAATGCATCCATTAAAGCTCTCAAGTTCTCAAAACCCTTGAGGGTTAAAGAGGTTAAACATTGTTACTTTGCAGCTTATTCCTCGTGCTATTCTTGGAAAAGTGAGCCTATCATTTCTTCCCATTCACCCACCGAGGTTAATACTATGGATCTTGATTTAGTTGAACAAAATTGTTCACATCTCTTGGTCTCCTCTGTAAGACAAGTGGGTAGTTAGAACTTAACAACAATTGCTCCTTCAAAGTCTTCAATCCACAATCCTTGTAGCCATAAAAATTCAATTTTGATACATGGTGTCATCTATTCAATGAAAGACCCTTCAAATCCTCTTCATCCCTTTCGGTGTGACGACTTTGTTGTTGTATCTAAAGTTAAACTAAGCAGTGCAGAATACTGTTTAGTTTAACTTTGTTGTTGAATCCCTTTCGGTGATTGAAGACCCACTTTCCCACGCTTTTGAGTTTCTATTTCAAGAAAAGATAAAAAGATTCTTCCTCCAGATTAGTGCCTAGAAAATGTGCCTTTTTTATTAAAGCTTGTGGTCTTGAATTACGTAAAATCCCTTCAACATCTTAAGGGCAATTTTTTTCAAGGTTTCATAGGGTCTCATTTCGTCACTTCATTTTTTGGAAGTTTTAGTGTAATGCTTCTTTTATAGGCGGTTTCTTTTCCTATAGTTTCAGTTGCAACTTCTTTACTATTAGTTCCTCGATTGTTTTTATCTAGTTTGGGGTTTCAGTCCTCAGAGTATCTTAGGTGTTTCAGTTCTGAGAGTATCTCAGGTGCTTTGGTATTCCTTTTTTTGGCACGTTGTGTAGTTTCCAGAGGGATGGGTTCCTTGGTTCAACAACTTTGTTTTTATTGACCTTCATGTCGTGCCTTGGTGGAATTGAGTTGGTTTGTCGGATCGTCTTTTGGAGAAGGAATTTTGGCAAGCTTTTTACTAGTATTGGTTCATGTCGGGTCTTTTTTGTTTCTCAGCCGTTTTCATTTTATTGTAATTGTTGTAAGTTCTTGTTCTTTTTTCTTTTTCGCTCCCTGTGGGAGTTTGTATCGTTCGAACATTTCCCTTTATATCAATGAAAAGTTGTTTGTTGATTAAAAAAAGTCATTTTCATTGTGTGCAATTTTCAACAATTCTCTCAACAAGTCTTGGGTCAAGGAGGGAGTTTTGGTCATGTCCTCTCCATCCTTGTTCCTTGTCAGCTATGTTTTTGTCTAATCGTGTCTTATCTGCTACCTACTATGGTCTTTACAAAATGCTTGATCTCCATTGAAAGTAAATCTTTTGATTTGCTTTTGGTTGGGTCTTAAAAGGCAGCGTGTTTAATGAGCCACAACGACACAAGTCTTCCATAGCCAATCTCTTATCTTTCCTTTAGTGATTGTTTCAAAGACATGTTAGTCTCCCTGAAGAAGTACAGATGTTTTGGGTAAGTTAGGTGCAAAGGTTTTGTCTTATGGAGAGGAAAAAAGTCCAGCAATTTCGGTATAAGTCTTTAAAGTAGTATCGTAGTAATAAGTTAAGCATTTTTCGTACCTGGAGTTTCAGATGTGTTTTTGATTTTGATGACTAAATCCTGGACCAGAAGTAAAACCTCCTCCTGGTAGAGTTCCTATCTCCCACTTCCAGTTCTTTGCTAAAGTTCTTAAATGTAAAGTTGAAGACTTGTAAGTGTAAACCACCTTAGGATGTTACTAAATTCGTTAAGATTTCTTTGGCATCGAAGTCGTATCCTAAGAAGCTGTGACGTAGGGGTTTATGAGCCATTTTTTCTATTCGTTTAAGCTAGACTTCATAAGCTAGTTCTTTATGTTTAAGCCGTTTGTTATGAGTTCTAGCAGCTTTTGGAGGTCGCTCTTAATTGGTTATTTGTAGCTGTTGGAGCTGTTAAGGATGTTATGTCTATTCAATGCCTATAAATACGTGTACCTGTAGCTGTATTTCGGTTGATTATTCATTAATAAGACGACCCTCCTTTTTTATGTGATTTTCATCAAGATGAGAGCCTAAATTATGATGCTACAATCAAGAGTAGTAGAGAAAATTGTCACCAAGTACATAGAATGCACCACTGCCACCCCAACACTGGGGGGAGACAGACCATTTTGCTTTTGATTTGGGGAGAAACCCAGCTGCTACCGATCGGGGCGGGTAAAAACATTGACCCGCGAACCTGTCCGGTGATGCAAGACTTTGTATAGCAAGACCTTTATTACTTAAATTATCTCGATATTGGCCTGTTTTTTCTTGCAAACAAGTGCTGTTTTGTAGTTCGAGATAGTAATTGTTAAATAATTTGTACGACAGAAGTGTTCCTGTAAGTAAGCTGGTTTTGAAATGGTTATGTTACTTGGATGATGTACGTTAGGTGTTTCCCACATCCCTTATGGCTAGTTTACAAACAATAAGGGGTGTTTTGTATTTGCAGATGTAACAAGGCGAGGATGGATTGTTGATGTTGCTTCTGAAATGTTGACCGTGAAGAAACAAGAAATTGGGAGAGAGCAGAAGTTAGATTCCAGTAAATTGCAGCGCTTGACCGAATATGTTTTCCATCTTGAACATTGAGGACCCATAAATGCTTTAGTTGTTCTTAGTTCGTTGTGTCCTTTAGAAGAACTAGAGCCATGCTTTGGTGGATATCTATCTTAATTCCCCCAACTCTGAACTGCTTTTTGCTATATTGTTCTTGTGGGGGAAACTTTGAAATTGGTTTTGGATAGAATTAAGCCTTTAGCTGTATCTTTGATTTTGACATTGATTTTACTCATTTGAAAGATGTTCCTTGGGCTGTTTTTGTCTACTATCACTTGTGACTATCATGTCTGGTGGGACCTAAAACCTAACTATTTTAAGGATATACTTCTTTTTTCCCTAAAATTTAGGTGTATATTACTTTCATACACACGGGCCATGCACATGCATATAAATTCACTAGGCGAGCATTCATAGTTTCTAGATTTAACCATGGGCATGCATGCGCTCGGGAATATGTATAAATAAATCATGATTGTATGCATACGAAAAATTGGTGACAAGAAAAGTAATTTAGGTGTATATTACTTCCATTACACACGGCCCATGCACATGTATAAAAACCCACTAGGCAAGCATTCATAGTTTCTAGATTTAACCGGGCATGCATGCGCTTGTGTAAAGGGAACATGTATAAATAAATCATGATTGTATGCATGCGAAAAATTGGTGACAAGAAAAGTAAGTTAGGTGTATATTACTTTCATTCCACACGGCTCATGCACATGCATGTAAACTCACTAGGCAAGCATTCATTGTTTCTATATTTAACTATGGGCATGCATGCGCTTGTGCAAAGGGAACACGTATAAATAAATCATGATTGTATGTACGAAAAATTGGTGAGAAGAAAAGTAATTCAGAAGAAAAGTAATTCATGACTGAAATCCCACATATAAAAATAATAATTTAGTGACATGTTGCAATATAGAAGTACTTATCATATAAATTATAGCACGCATTATTAACATTCACATTATAAACCACTTATCAATCATGACTATTTGTTTCAATAACTAGTGACTATTTCTCTCATTAACACACGACCATCCATGAATATTGATCTAAACTATTTTTTATTATTTATCTTAAAAATTTCTCATGGTCATCGTTCTTGGCTACATTTTAAAGAGTGTTTTCATAGAAAATAAAACATCGCAAGAGAATCATCGAGAAGAGAGGAACAATTTTGTAGAAAATGAACGAAGGAGAAGAAGCTTATAGGTCATTGAGTCAGGTTTGATCCAACACATGAACCCAAGGCTCGCATCCACCAACAAACCATTGGCACCCAGTTAATGGTATCAAATCAAGTCTCACTCGTTCCGTGTCTTATAATAATAGATGAGTTATTGTCAATATATTTGTCATGATATTACATGTCATGCACATTCATGCATGAGATCCCATAACTAATATTTCCAAAGAACTTAACAAGTACATACATGACATAACAAAGATGCTGCTGCTGGATGTCACGGTTCTGGTGCGCCATGTCCTTTTCTCTGGAACAATCAAGGGCACTGCCTTCCTTCTGCTTTCAGAGGTGGGGACTGAATCAATTATCGCTCACTGAGCTATTTATTGCTGCCAATAGCGCTTCGCTTGCACGCCAGCGCCACGCCTGGTAGAGCTATCGCACACGCGAAGGAGATGCATTTTTTGAGTTCAAACCTAAAACAAAATCTTAAAACTAATGCCAAAATTTTGAGACAAAAAACTACCGTAACAATTTTACCCTCAACCAAACATGCTTAGAGAATTTACCCAAACTAGTATTCTACTCAAAATTTAGTCTCTCGACCTCAACCAATCGCCCAATCCTAAGCACAAGTAAAACCAAAGCTTATAACCCAAAACCCATAGCAAGTTCAAGAAGAGATTCAAACATAGTTTACACGCTGAAAATCTGCTAAAATGTCATCAACTCTTGCTACAAAATGCACTAAAACAATCTGAGGCCAAAACAAGTGGGTAATCCAAACCATGGTTAACAATGATGAACAAAAAAGATCGAAAATAGCATTACCAAAGTAGTTCGTCCCCATAATGGTTGCTTACATGGGTCATGACGGTCGGGACGGTCTAGCGTCTTTCAATGATCAATGGGGAGTGACTATGAACGCGGTTTAGGTGGCTACACAAATACCTGAATGTAGTGTTAGAAGAATTTGATTGTCAAAAAGGGTTAAATAAAGATCGTTTCTTCTAAAATAATTAGAGTATTAGCTAGCTATTTAGTTTAAGCAATATTTGTGGTTCGGACTTGACAATATCATCACTTAAAACTCCAATTGTTATGTTTCTGTTTTAGTCATTCTTCCGTGAAAACCTTACCGGTAGACCCAAGGCAGGGGCATTGTAATCGTCTATGGGCTCAAGGAGGGTGTTTGATAGAGAGAGAGAGATCAGTTTTTTAAGCTCAAAATTTCCCCCACAAGTTCCCTGTTATTTACTTATTGATCAGCTGATCAATAGAACATAAATAAGCCTAAATCAAAATAAGAACAAACAATTTTAAAAAGAAACCAAAATAATAGGGAAGAAAAAAAATGCTCCCTGTTGTGAAAAGTGATATTCAGGCATCCAGGAAACATATTTAGACATCTATAAAACCAGTACGAGATGGGATGGTATGAAGATTCAATGGAATATCTACAAACCGAGTACATGACGATGGGGTATCGATCACTTGCAGCGCCCAATACAACCGTGTACTTGTGCCAAATACATGGACCGGCTACGACACCGGTCTCAACACCATCGTCATCTTGCAATGGTCGATATGCATATACATATTCATAACTGATCTGTTACCATACTCTTCTAATATCTGGATATGGTCTGCATCAAATTTCTAGCATTTATTATCCTCAATGCTATGCTTTTCTTTGAGCATGATGCTAAAACATCATAATCCATGTTCCTAGTTGCATGTCTTCAGCTTCATAGCTGTTGAAGACTGGCACCTATTGATTAATCGTATGAGTGGCAATCGATCATCTTAAAGAGCATACATCCTTTTGTATTCGTTATTCAACAACTCCGATTCGGACGCTACGACCGACATGGAATAAGAACGAGACCTGCTCTCGCCTCGCTTAATACTTCTCAACTTCGACTCCTCCATCCTGTGTTGAACGACGCAATAGCACATTGAGCCAATTGTTGTAAGCATTATTGTGCTACCGATCACGGTTGCACTAATGGCAAGCCACTTGTGGTTTGAGCCAACAACTACATATGTGATTGAAATGAAGGCAACTGAAATGAAGAGACAAGCCAACCACATGAGCTTGTTAATCACAAAAACAAGCTGTCTCTTTGCTTTCTGTTCAATCACGACCACGGATGTCTGGACGACTACAACTGCCAGGGAAATGAACAACGCCAAGCTGTCGGAGATCATGAAAACGACGAAAGCTGCGTTCGTAGCAATATGTGCTTGTCCCAGAGTAAGACCTTTCGTTTCCTGCTCGACAAACTGGCCGGGTACGGTGAATATGGCCGCGAAAGCAACAGTTGCAATGAGAACAGCCACAACAGTTGCAGAGTTTATGGCATTATTGAGGCCACTAATGTGAAGTTTCTTTAACCTTTTAGCGATTCTATGAACCCGAAAACCAGTTTGGCGGGTCTGTTGTAGTTGGGATTCAACATCATGCTTTATGTCACTAACTGTTTGCTTAAGTTGCTTGGCTGCACTTGGGGGTTTTCCCTGGTCTTTGGAATTGACTGCCCCTGCTTCCTTCAAGATGGTTACAAGTTCTGAAGATCCAAATTTTTCCACAATGTCTAGTGGGGTATCTCCATTCTTGTTGATGGCATTGATGTTGATACCATTAACAGATATTAGGCAACGAATATTCTGCAACGATATAAAACATCTCGAAATCAGACCAATTTAGATATAAAACATGCACCTCAACATTAAACTTGATATACAATAGAAAATGCTTAAGAGGAGTTAAAAAGGGAAATTGCTAGTTTTTTCTCATCTTCATATGCCGCTCTAGCTAAGGAGATGAGACCTTCTCAAGATAATCTTCCGTGGCATTCAATTAAGAGTTTAAGGAGTAGCTTGCTTAGTACACCAAATTAAAAGAAATTAAAAGGGTCATCTTTATGTACCGGTCCTAATTGTGAGTTCTCACATCAGTTGGAGAGGAGAATGAAACATTCTTTATAAGGGTATGGAAACCTCTCTCTAGCAGACGCGTCTTAAAAATTTTGAGGAGAAGTCCGAAAGGGAAAGTCTAAAGAAGACAATATCTACTAGCAGTAAGCTTGAGTCATTACACTGATAGTCTTTCATTTTCTTTTTATTCGAGCAATTGGGAGAGGTTTTAGAGTTCTTCGAAACTTTATGGGGTAAGTTTTTTAGTCATCATCTAACGAGACTTTTATAGTCTTATGAGACAAAGCAGTTAATGTGAAGAATTTCAGCCCATTAGTAGCCTCAGGGACCAATCTGTATAAGTCTATTTTTTTTTTTTTTCTGTTTCAAAGGACTGTATAACATAATTCATAAGCCTAGATAAGAGATTGGTAGTTCCCTCTACAATGATCCTTTACCAAGGAGCCTTTGCAGCGGGAGGCATCCACAAACAAGTGCTCGTGTACTCGAATGGCTATTGACTAATTATCAATCATGTTAACATGAGGAAGTCATTTCTTTTGACCTTGGTTGTGGATGATCTCAAAAGAAGGCTTTTCAAGGAAGAGAATGGACCACGACTGAGAATATTTAGGATCAATTAGATCAAGTACAAAACGCAACTTGCAATTTATGGAAAATACAATCTTCAATCGTTAAAAAGGAAAATCGAGTCATATAGGTGCCTTAATGTAGTCCACTGCAACTTTGGGAGGATGGCCTCAAGTATTATAGTAGTATTACATACAAATGTTCCTAACTTCAGTGTCTTAAGGATGATAAGGTTTACAGCACGGAAAGTAAAACTTTAAGCGTGTATTCGCCCAGCTACCTATAAGTTCTTTGGGTCTTCCACTTGATCAAAATCGAGCCTATGTTTGGAAACAAATGTCAAAAAAGTTCTAGGAATGGTTTTTACAAGACCTTCTAGTCTATAAAAGGTAGGCCAAGTCTTCAGTTTCTCACTATTTCTTGTCAATATTTCGGGTTCCTACATTTGTAGCAAGAAGGATGGAGAAACTGGTGAGCAATTTTTTGGGGGAATGTCTGAAAAAGGTTGGCCTCATTTGATAAAATGTGGAAAGAAATGAACAAAGGCAGTCTTGGTATGTGGAACATTTCTGTTTGACTAAATGGATTTTGCATCTCTCTTTACCTTAATTATAAGTATAGGAAACATTATTGTCATTGTTCTTTTAATCTTTTACGATTCTCTCATTAGATCCTTGCTATCCCATTTGGCCTTCTCTTCTCGACCTCAATCTCTTTTTCTGGCTAAACATTTGAAGTTGAAAGTCTCAAAGAAGGTTTAGATCTTTTTCCTTGGTTGTTAGTGTGTGTGTGCAGAAATCAACACTGTTGATGTCATCAAAGTTTTAAACTCTCAGGTTGAGTCCAAACTAGGGAATGTTGTGCAAGACTTTTGGAGGATATGAATTCTCTGTTGTGCCTTTGTCCTTTTCCAACTTGGGTGGCATTTTATAAGTCCCTAAGTCTCGTCTTGCACGTTTTCTAGTCGTGGCTTGGTCCACGACTAGAAATTGAAGTTGATCAAGATTCAACCCCCATCTATCCAAGTAATTGGTTAAAAAAAATTACGAGACACCAAATGCGATAATTACCTATTGCTAAACTTAATCTCAGAGAACCCAATTATGTTGACAACACATGGTAGGATAATTGTCTCATTAAATCAAGCGTCATGTGTAGTAAGTATCATGCCATATCAAAGTTATGAAGCAAAATTAGCATGAATTGAACACTTATTGCAAGTATAAACATAAACAAGATAGATTGTTGACCTCAGTTCGTCTCTTCGATACAGCAATGTGTAACGCGGTATTTCCCTTGTTATCTTCCAGAGTCAAAACTGAAGGATCAGGTCTTAGTAACTCCATCACAATCCTCTCGTTCTGCCCTTTTACAGCCATGTGCAATGGGGTTTGGCCCTTTTTGTCCGTTCGAAAACCGAGGCTTGGGTCCTTGGTTACTAACAATTTTACAACTTCAACATGGCCCATCCTGGCAGCTGAGTGAAGGACGGTCTTACCATTGTTTCGAGCTATCATAGTAAGTTCTGAGTCCGTTTCGAGGAGGAGAGTTACCACATCAAGGTGCCCCTGCATAGCTGCCGTATGCAAAGCGGTTGAGTTGACCGAGTCTGTGGTCATGGCCAAGTTGGGGAATACATCAAGAAGTTCCTGCAACACCTCTGCAATATTTATTCAATCAGATTACATTAAAAAGAGATGAAACTATAAGGAAAACAGCAGAAAATTTCTATCAAGGGAAATGTCCTAAGGAAGAAGATATCTATCTGGTGATTCTCCATTTATTATTTCAGCTTTCCAGTTGATAAATTGGAAAAGTTGATACAACTTCGGTCAAAAGTCAAAAAAGCAAATCCCAAAAGAGAAAGGTACAGGTAATTATATGCAAAAAATTCAATAGCCGAATTACATCCAAATCCAATTTGTTTAGGAAATTTCAAGTCAATAACGCTTATAATAACATGTTTGAATTTCACTCTCAAAATGTATCAATTTTACACTAACATGTCAGTGCTTCCTAGTTTTGTTCATAAATCATTAATTGAGATGCAACCCTATAATAAAGGTGTTAGGAATCACGACTCTCCACAATGGTATGATATTGTCCACTTTGAACATAAACTCTCATGGCTTTACTTTGGGCTTCCCCAAAAGGCTTCATACCAATGGAGATGTATTCCTTACTTAAAAACCCATGATCAACTCCTTAATTAGCCGATGTAGGACTCCTTTTCCAATAATCCTCAACAATCCTCCCCTCGAACAAAGTACACCATAGAGCCTCCTCTGAGGTCTATGGAGCCCTTGAACAATTTCTCCTTAATCGAGGTTCAACTCCTTCTCTAGAGCCCTCGAACAAAGTACACCCTTTGTTCAACACGTGAGTCACTTTTGACTAAACTTTCAAGGGTCCCAACTTCTTTGTTCGACATTTGAGGATTCTATTGACATACCTAAGTTAAGGGCATAACTCTGATACCATGTTAGGAATCATGAACCTCCACAGTGGTATGATATTGTCTACTTTGAGCATAAGCTTTCATGGTTTTGCTTTGGGCTTATCCAAAAGGCCTCATACCAATGAAGATGTATTCCTTACGTACAAACCCATGGTCATTCCCTAAATTAGCCAACGTGGGCCTCCCTCCCAACAATCCTCAACAAAAGGCACCTTGATGCTTCCATGATCAACCAAAAGAACATATATACTTTTTCAATTTAAGAAAACAAACGGAGTATAGGGCTATTTGATGAATCAATCATAAAGCCAAAGACTATTTAGCAGTTGATAAAAGAAGAGCTACGTAAACAGACATTTATCAAGCAATTGGCATCCCTGAAGTCATTGATATTATTAATGCTTGTTATTACGATTGAATGTGATAGAGGTTCTTACTGCGATGGCCATGCTTTGCAGCAACGTGGAAGGCATCAAATCCATTTCTGGCAGCCATAAATGCAGTCTCAAGGTCCAAATATTTCGACATCTCTGCAACGACGAGGTCATGCCCATTTTCAGCGGCTGCATAAAGAGGAGTCTCACCTTCTTGATTCTGCTTTGACAATAAACAATTTGACTCGTTTTTATCCTCACAATTCTGAAGAATCTCTTTGACTCTCGCTAAATTTCCACCTCGTGCTGCTAAGTGAAGCGGTGAATCCCCACGCTTCCCAGGCGATTCCTTGGCTTTCTTCCTCTCGCCGCCCATGAAACTTAGTTGCCTCTCCATAACCATCCGAAAGCTCTTCTGCTTCTCCATCAATCCTTTAAAGCTTTTCTGCTTCTCTAACGATATTTCTTTGGAACTATTCTCCATGATCGTATTCAGAAGAAGAACATCGAGCAAATCAGAAGTAAACCGATTGTTCGATTTTACAGCCCTAAAACTCAATGCGAGAGATCAATCAACACGATCGATTCCAATACTTGGAATCCTGATTCTCAGATCTCCTAATTTATCAAAACCAATGGATTCGGTACTTTCCTGAACGGACCTCGTTAAGCTTCTGAATTCGAAAACTGCAATGATTCAAGTTCCAAAACCTCCTTCCTGCAATAAACACCATTTTTCAACCTCAAAAAACTGCAGCAACACATGAAGCAAAAAAAAAAAGCTGAAAAGACGAAAGCAAAAATAGGAATCGGAGAGTAGAATGAAACACCGAACACCTACCTACCTGGACATGGAGCTTCCAAGCAGGATTGAAAAAACGAAGAAAGGTGAGATAATAATGAACGACGAGGTGAGATAATTATTCATTGAATGGAATACATCCAAGGAAGGAGTAAAAAGAGAGAAGAAAAAGGAAAGATGATAACAAATGAGCAAATATCCAAACACGCATTACAGAGTGAGAAACACCACACCAACCATCAATGCCACACCAATCATTCTCTCTCCTCCTCTATTACTGTAGCGTCAACGTTTTGACTCAAACCCCCCACTATTTATGTAACCGCCCAAATCTATCCCTATTACATATTCTTCTCTTTATGCTCCTCAAAATGGTCTACCAGGGAGAGATTTTCACACCCCTATAAAATAATTTGTTCATTTCTCCAATTGACGTATAAATAAGCGTTAAAATTAAAGTACCATATTGTAACCTAAGTCTAAGAAAATAAGTATAACTACCCAATGCATGTGTCATGGCCTCGAATTGTGATGCCGTCGTCAACAGTATAGGGATGCCTTGTCGTTACCTGAAATTGAATTAGCATGTCGCTGGAGTATTTTAAGAAATAATTAGTAACCCCAGGGGTTACATACAAACACACACAATCATGAGTGAGATCTATCGTATCATTCTATATTCCTTAGGCGACTATCATAAACGGGTTAATTGGATGTGTGTTTACTGTTCTACACACGGTCCACATGTGCGAGTATGGACCCACCAGTCGGTTCGCACACTTCCTGGGCTTCTTTCTTGTAGGGCGAGCATTCTCTGGTAGCTGTTGATGCCAAACACCCGTTTAGGAATAGCGACCGTCACAACATTAGGTTAAACATAATGATCGTTTTCCTGCCTGACTGTCGCAGCATTGTGATAAACATAATGATCGTTTTCATCATAACATTATGATAACCATGCGTCCATACCACCGTAAAAATGGGGTATTCCTTAATGCATGTACACACACAATGATGCATGAGGTCCCAACATTTTTTCTTTTTCATTATCATGTATGACAACCCCTCTAGTCTTTTCCTTCATATCATATCATTATCATAACTTTTCATGTAATTTCGGAGTTGTGTATCATGTCAAAATATCTTATTGTATGTCATGCATATCATACATCTTATCATATCACGTGTATCATATCATAAGCATATCGTGTCTCCCAACGTATCATGTCATACCGTATGCATATCATATCATAATATGCGTCGTATTGTCAAACATATCGTATCATAACATATATCATATCATTCACATAACATATGGTCATATCATTTCGTCAAGCATCGTACCATAACATATATCATGTCATTCACATATCATATCATAACATATATCATATCAACCATATATCATATCTCAAACATATCATCAAACGCATCATATCATTTCATAAACATTCTATACATTTCAAGCATATGGCATGTGCAGAACAACAGGGCACGTGTCATCATACAAACTCAATTTCTAACCATGTCGATAGTAAGATCACTTACCTAATTAGCTTAAGGTATTGTCACTAATTTATCCTTAATGAAAGTTCGATTCTCTCCTTTGAAATCCAAGTTAACCTATGTGAGCTTGTGGCATCAGTTTTAAATTCTAACTGATGCAAAATTATTCTTCTAATTTACAATGGTACACGTGTTAGATTTCATGTGAACATGAGAGTCTTTGCACGAGTAAAGTCTGGGAATGTTTATATATGTTTGTTATAATATTATTTTCATACAAACAATTTAAAACGGTTTAACACTTTTACATATCTTTTTTTTTTCTCTGTGTTTCTCTCTTTTTTGTTCATAATCTTCTCTTTGTATGTTTTTTTTTATATAATTCTATTTACAATTACTTTTGGCGAATTTAATCGTTTCTATACTTTTTTTTCTTAAAAGAAATGATATTGATGCTCGCGTGATTTACTATAACACGTAAATTGCTAACTAAAATTTAAATAATTGGATAAAAGAAAATGAGATATGAGATATACCTTATAATAACCAAAGGCATTTTTATTAATTAATTAACTGATTTTGGTTTATTTATTATTTTAATAAATTTTTTTTAAGAGTTGTTACAACAACTTAACAAAAATCACTATTAAACATGGAGCTGAGAAGAAAAACGAGTCATTCAAAAGGGCATATCACATCATATACCGAAATATACGTATATTACGCACATCATCATACAACATAACAAAAACATCATAATTCATACATCATCATATACTAGTATATGACATCATCTTACAATATAACTCAAACATCATAACTCATACATCATCATATACTAGTATACGATATCATATGACGTTGCACATACATCATCATAACTTACATCATTATAGTACACACATCATGATATACTAGTTTACGACATCATACGACGACGCTCATACATCATCATAACTCATACATCATCATAGTACGCACATCATCATATAGCATAACTCATACACTATTATCATAGTACGCACATCATCATACATCATCATAGTATACGACATTCTACGACACCGCTCATACATCATCATACAACGTAACTCAAACATCATCATAACTCATACATCATCATAGTACGCACATCATCATAGTATGCACATCATCATATAGCATAACTCATACACTATTATCATAGTACGCACATCATCATACATCATCATAGTATACGACATTATACGACACCGCTCATACATCATCATACAACGTAACTCAAACATCATTATATACTGGTATACGACATCACACGACACCGCTCATACATCATCATATATTAGTATACGATATCGTACGATACCCACTGTGCCTCTCGCATGTAAAACACTCTATGAGCTACACCCCCTCTATTTCTTTGAAATAAGAGAGGCTGTATAAAAAATTATGGCAATTTGGTATCTAAAACATAAAAATGGAGGTGCGGGGAATTGAACCCCGTGCCTCTTGCATGCGAAGCGAGTGCTCTACCATATGAGCTACACCTCCTCTATTTTTTTGAAATAAAAGAAACGGTACGAAAAATTAGGGCAATTATGTTTTGAATTAAAAAAAAATTTGTAATTATAATTTTCTACATGATATCTAAAATATAAAAAATGGAGGTGCAGGGAATTGAACCCTGTGCCTCTCGCATGCGAAGCGAGCGCTCTACCATATGAGCTACACCCCCTCTATTTCTTTGGAATAAGAGAAACAGTATGAAAAATCAGGGCAATTATGTTTTGAATTAATTATAATTTTCTATATGATATCTAAAATATAAAAATGGAGGTGCGGGATTCCCTGTGCCTCTCGCATGCGAAGCGAGCGCTCTACCATATGAGCTACACCCCCTCTATTTGTTTAAAATAAAAGACATTCTTTTGATCCTCTTTAAGAAAAAGAGTTTTTAGCATAGTTTAATGTTAGTTTTGTAATGGCTCGAGCTTCCCTTCAAGGTTTTTAAAACGCGTCTATGGAAAAGATTTCCACACCATTATAAAGGGTATTTTATTCTCCTCCCCAACTAATATGGGATTGTGGGATCTCACAACCCACCTCATTTCAGTGCCCAGCATCCTTGCCGGCACTCGTTACTTTCTGTAATCGACGTGGGACTCCCACCAAATTCATCCCCCTTTTACTGGCACACCGCCTCGTGTCTACCCCCCTTAGGAGAACAACCTCCTCGCTAGCATATCGCCTGGTGTTGTGGAACCCCCACCAAATTCATCCCCCTTTTACTGGCATACTGCCTCGTGTCTACCCCCCTCGGGAGAACAACCTTCTCGCTGGCACATCGCCTAGTGTGGTGGAGCCCCCACCAAATCCATCCTCCTTTAGGGGCCCAACATCCTTACTGGCACACCGCCTTGTATCTACCCCCTGCAGGAGAACAACCTCCTCGCTGGCACATCACCCGGTGTCTAGCTCTGATACCATCTGTAACGCCTCAGACCCACCGCTAGCAGATATTGTTCTCTTTAGGCTTTCCCTTTCAGACTTCCTCTAAATATATTAAATTGGTCGTACATGAGTCTTACTAAACTCAAACGTTAGTAAGTATATCAAAAATTAATCTAGAAATGTTCAAAATGGTGAAACCGAGTTGAAAGAATAGAACCATTTAAACCTAGTTGAGCCGAGGAGAGCCAAAAAAAAATAGCTTGAAGCTGCACACAACTAGCCCGACCAAGACGCAAGCTGCATGCTAACTATCAAGAAATTAAATTGATGCTATATGTGATAAAGAAGTTGACTTTACCATACAAATGACTTTTAATATACAAAATAAACTTCATTTATATTAGGTATATTGTATAAAATATTTGTATAATGTATATTGTTAATATATTTAGTATTTATACCATTATTTATATTCCAAGTATAAATATTATATATATCTATACCTATATATCAATCTATATATATGTATATATATATATATATATACCCGAACTTACCCGACAAGAAATTTTGCTACCTTAGGACCGTTATAGTTACGGTTGCCGTTCACCAGGGCTTCGGTCGCTGGCTCCCCTGTTATCAGGTCACCAACTTTCTTGACCTTCCGGCATTGGGCACGCGTCAGCTCCCATACATTGTCTTACGACTTGCAGAGACTAGTGTTTTTGGTAAACAGTTGTCCGGGCCTGGTCACTGCGACCCCCTTTGTGTGGAGGCACCCCTTCTCTCGAAGTTACAAGGCTATTTTGCCGAGTTCCTTAGAGAGAGTTGTCTCGCGCCCCTAGGTATTCTCTACCTACCCACCTGTGTCGATTTCTGGTACAGATACCCTTTTGTTGAAGGTCGTTTGAGCTTTTCCTAGGAGTATGATATGAGTTACTTCAGCGCTAAGTGTCTGGTACTCGAACATTGGCTTAAGGTATTTTCTCTACCCTTTCTTATCCTGAAAAGATAGGGGCACCTTGCATCCTTGAACCGGTATATATATATAGGGCACCTTGCGTCCTTGAACCGGTATATATATATATATATTGCTTTCAAGGTTATACATTTCCAGTTGTATGAAATGGCTATTTTTCCGAGTTTAAAAAAATGTATTAGAAAATTCTAAAGGTCAATAATTTAAACACACAACAATTTTGAAAATTCATGAATTTATTGAAAATTGAAATATAAAAATTTATTAAAAATTAATTTAATATTTTGTTACTCAACTCAATATTTAATTACTCATTTATTATGATATACACTAGATTTTAAAACATTAATTTCGCCCAAAAGTGAGTTGACTTTCATAAATTCACGACCACTCTTGAAAAGTTCTTATTTATTGAATATTTATAGGTACGGTTTTTAAAAACTCGATCAAACCAACTCACTTCCTATATATTTAATTTTTATTTAACTTTATAATTCTCTTTTTTATTTTATTTTCCAAATGGTCTTAAAAATAATTTTATAATAACTTAAAATATTGAAATTAAAAAAAGAAAGGAAAAGGAAAATAGATTGTCCCACATTGCTCAAAGGTGAGAAGTGGGGTTGGCCTCCACCGTAAAAATAAAGTCTCTCATTTTAGTATCACACTTGAACGATTCGAGCCAGTTAGAGAGTACATTTTCTGACGGCTCAAGACTAGTATTTTGGTTGATCCAGTTTAGGTTTGATACGCTCGGACCCTTTCTTCGTAGTCTCAATTTTTTGGAAGCGTTTAAGGTTAGTACGATGACTTTTTAGTTAGCATAAATTTTTTGGAGTAAGTTTAAATTATTTTATGCAAAACTAGGTGAGTTAATTCCCATCGTAGAATTCTAACTTATGATTGTTAAACTATTTAGGTAGGATTGAATTTCAGAGAGCAATGTTAAACTAGCATCAAGTAGTCGTAGTAGCTTCGGCCTAAGCCAACTAAGTAAGTGACCTTACTATCAGCTCGGTCGGAAGACTTGTCTTATGTATGATGACATGTGCCCACTGACCCTTACACATGTCATTTATGCTTATGTTATATGATGATGTGATGACGTTATATGTGATGGTGTTAATATAACACATGCGGAAGCAATTTGGATCTTAGGCACTTTTAGAACATCAATTATAGTAAATAACTAGCATGTTCATAAGTATTAAAAACTTAATGAGTTTAGATACTAACCTTTTGTAGTTCAAACTCCTTTTACCTCACGAACCGGTTTTGAACCACCACTAGTGTCTTCTCCACTATCCTCCGGCCTTAGAACGGGATTGTGGAATCCGGTGAGTGACTAAACTTGGGAGGGATTTTGTATATGTGAAGAGGTGTTTGTGAGAGGTTTTTCTCAAGGTTTTCCACCAAGAAGAAGACCTTCCATGTACTATGATCACTCTATTTAAAGAGTCATGTTTGCATGTTCATGCAAATTTGAGATCACCAAATTTTGACACTTAAAATTCCACTCAAATGTTAGGGATTATGTGGCAAGCATGCATGTTTGAGTTAACCAAATTTTGACACTCAAAATTCCACTCAAACTTGTGGGGTTTATTTGGCAAACATGTAAATTTGGTTAAACCAAATTTTGACATCTCAAAATTCCACTAACATGGATTTTTCCATTAAATGAAGTCAACATTTTGACTTTCTTCATTTTAATTCAAAATTTGATTAATGAATTTCAAATTAAAGTAACATTAAATGATTAATTAATATTTAATTAATATTTAATATTAATTCAAATGCCAATCCCAATCAATTCCGACACATAATTGATTAAGATATTTAAATCTTATTTAAATATCTCATATTCTCTCTTTTTGTTTAATTCGTAAATAAAACAAAAATGCGGGTAAATATCGTATATATGTAGCGCATATTCCCTAATTTGAATTCGAACACTTCGAACTCACTCGTCACACTGTTCTATGGTTTAGTCCAATATGAGCTAGCAGAGGGACCTAATGGACCTATAGATCATGGGCTCCAACGATCCAAGATTAACCGGTTAAACTCATTAACCTTGTTAACCAACATTCGTTAACTACTAGGACACTCCACTATAGCCTAGTAGTTGCACTCCCCTCACTATAGATATATTTCTGTCCATTTGATATAACCATGATTAGTAAGTCGATCCTTCACAGGTTGTTCGTAACTAGAGCTGGGTCAATTTACCGTTTTACCCCTAAAGTTACTTCTTGTTCCTTATGTCTCACTGATCCTCTAATGAACAATTGGTTTGTGGTCCAACCAGTAAACCGAATCCCTCTCAGGCCAATGAGAGGGTGGGGCCCCTTGTTCAAGACCTGGAGTCAGTGCTTAAGGGAACTACCTTTCTTCTATCCCTAAAAGTGGGTAGGAGTGAATTCCGTCTTGCACCCCACGTCCCCAGCCATTCACCCAGTCTTACCCCTGAAATGGGAGGCCTGTTGAGTCGGCGAACTAGAGCCACTCTCACCCATGCAAATCTAAGGATAATTCCGAATAAACAGGAGTTCATGGTTAGCTCAGGATTAAAACCGAGTTACCTAGGTTATCGAATGAAAAGAAAATCAGTCTCAACAGTAAACGACATTATAAAGTGAGAGTGGTTTTCTTCATGGTCCGATCTTATGCAATACTCATTGCATAGGACGCCTCCACTCACATGTCTCCACATGTACAATTTAGTGATCACATTGTTTATATCATATACAAAAGTGGGCCGCATCCATAGTGTCCCTAGAATAAGGTACTTAGCCTTATCCTTATACTATAGATCATTTTGACTCTATATACTTGAACTTGATCCACTCTTATGTCTCTACATATAGTTCAAGTAATCATACTATAGCCAGAGTGTTCTTAGTTTATTGGATTTAGATTAATGATCATAAAATTCACTTTATTCAATAACAATCTTTACTGAATAAACAACAATAATAACTTTATTGAAAATAGAATATGTTTTTGTTTACAAACTATGAGTTTTAGGACATAAAACCCAACAATATGATAATTTGATGACGTTATATGATGATGCAATGATGTTATATGATAACGTGATGACGTTAGATGATGATGTGATGATGTTATATGATGATATGATGGTGTTATATGATGACTTGATGACGTTAGGTAATGATGTGGTGATGTTATATGATGATGCAATGGCATATATGATGATGTAATGATGTTATATGATAACGTGATGACGTTTGATAATGATGTGATGATGTTATATGATAACGTGATGACGTTTGATGATGATGTGATGATGTTATATGATGACTTGATGACGTTAGATAAATGATGTGATGATGTTATATGATGATGTGATGATGTACATGATGTCGACATGATGATACTGCATAATAATAAGATGATGTGAGACATATGATGATAAAATGACTTAATATGATGATGTTTCATATTAAGATAATGTGCATGTATTAAATGACATGATGCATTATGACGACAAGTTTTCAAAGCACAACCCTAGTTAATGTTAATGATGATGAATGTATAAAGGCCAGTGCGTGCATGTTATTTAGAATAATGTGTGAACAATGTATAAGGTGTGTCATAAAGATGATTTAAAGATAAAAACTATATAGATCTCATGCATTTTGTGTGTTCATATACATCGGGATACTTTTCCATTTATGATGATGAGTACGAACACGTATACTATGATGATGATGATGATGGTCATGCTTTGCATGACACTCAGTGGTCTGTTGATATATGAACGTTTCTACAGACAGCTAGCTCGAATATGATGAGTCTAGGGGGGTGCGAACCGCCTGGGGACCTAAGCTCGCAGGGTGAGTCATGTATAGTGAAGTACTACACATCCAATTTTGTCCGGACTTGAGGCCACCCTTATGACGATTTTTAATGATAGGTCCCTAAATCATAAGCGGCATGTGTTTGCATTTCCTGACCCCAATAGTGGGGTCACTTAGTGAGTATTTATTTAAAATATTCAAATCGTGTGCTAATTCTATTTCAGATAAAAGTAAGACATCCTATGACTGACAACGACATTGCAATCCAAGACCATGACACATGCATAGGTAGTCGCATTTAATTTCTTTGACTTAGATTAGAATAGAGTGTTTTAGATTTTTTACGTTTATTTATTTATCTTAGTATTTCGTTGTATCATTTTAAAAATGTTTTTAAACACATAAGTCCGTGACAGCATGCTAAGATGAAATTTATGTTTTATGATGAAGTTTTAAATGTTTAATTTTGCATATGAATATAGATAATGATTTAGGTAAGTGAAAATTTAGAGTCAGTTACAATTTTTAACTATTTGGAAGGTAAATTTTCAAAATGTATATTGAAATTGAATTGAAAAACTTAGATGTCAATACTTTTATTAAAAATATAAATTTCAATAAATGACCCCAATCACTTGAACCAATTATGGATTAGGTTCATTACTTAATAAGGATTATTTGGGTTGAAAAATTTATAATTCGAACTATTGATTAGAGTCAACAAAATGTCTGAACTCGACACAACTCAATCCACGAACATTTGTCTAATGCGGTCACGAAGAGTCGATCATATGAGAAAATATTAATTAAACTTTGTACACTAGTATTATTTTTTGTCACAGGTAATGTTGACCATATAGTAATGGAAGAAAATGTGCTTTAATATCTTATAATTAAACTATATAATTTAAAAGGGGCAAGCCAGGGAATTAATACTCCATTTTAAGATAATCCAAACAGATTAGGCGTCTAAATTAATAATAATTATAATAAAGTTAATTATTTGAAATAATTGATCATTAACGGCGTCGAAGGGATTGACGAAAATTAAATAAAAAAAGAATAATAAACGTGGTGGGTCCCACGACCCTCCACCGTCCATTATGATTAACGAAAGGAATTATTGACTATAAGCAGACTTTTTAACGTAATGGGTAATGGAAGGTGGGGCCCATGTCTACTTGATTTTATTTTATATTTAATTAAAATTATTAATTTTTAATATGCTTTTTTTTTTCTCTCTCTCATAAAAGAAGATACTTTTAATTTTGAGTTTTTGAAAAAAATGTTACATTTCAAAATTTTAGTTGATAAACTTTTCTATTTATTAATTTTCATTAATTTTTTAGATTATTAAAGTTATTTAAAACAGTGTCAGATTAATTTGGATCGGTAAGGTTTTCAATTTTTATTGTTAGACATGTGATACTTCTCCTCTCCATGATCCTCAACAATTTATTATTGAAAAAATCTCTTCCTGCAATGCCGGCTTACACGTAATTTCAGTAATGCCGCGTGTCACAATCGCAGTTTCTAGGCAGCGGATTTGGTGATTGTGCAGCACCCACTCTCAGCATTGAGTAGGTCAAGCGTACTTTGAGTTGCGTTGTCTGTGGTCGGACAACGTGAATACAAATCTTGGGTCTCAATTTTAAGAGAAGATTTAGAAAGCGGGGAAGAGAGGTTTTGGAAAAAGAGTTTTGAAAGCAAGAGGGATAAATTGAGATTGGTGTTATATGGGGATGTAAGCAAAAGACAACAAGAATGGCTCACTGCATATAACTATCGGGTAGGGAGAAGTTGACAACTAGTCATATCCCCTATAGTACATTTGGAGACATTTCATGTCTACTAGGTGTAGCCATGACTTCGCCGAAACGTCATACTCTTACAGAAAATAAGAAAGAAATAATACAACATGAAAGAGGTAAAAGAAAGCAATAAAATAGTACAAGGCAAAGGTTTCGGCGTGTCACAGACATGCAACCATAAGCGACATGCAGCCATAGGCGACATGCCTTGGACAAGCATGACCGTGACATTGCACTTCTCTAATCACCTTCGGCCTCAATGCCCAACACCATAACCCACACTAGCATTGCTACTCATGCTAGCGAATGCGACCTGTCAAATGGAACATTCGTGGTATGCAATTTATCGTGCCTCGATGGCTTGCCATTAGGGGCTTGATCGGAATAGATTGAGACATCTATGGTTCGTGAAAGGTGACGACGCAACATTTGATTGATGTTGGATGCTTGTTCTACAACACCCACGACGACCCGTTAGACTATGAATTTGAACTCACTCCATTCCAACCTAATATCTTCATGTTCATGGGTAGTTTTGCTCTAAATCGCTCTTCGAATTCACTTCAAATGCCGTAAATTGGACTCTAACCCATGAAACTTAGGTTCAAACAGTTAATCGGGGTCGAAAAGAAATTCCTTGATAATTTTTTTTTTTAGTCTTTTTTGTAATAACCCAAAAAATTAGAAAAAAAAAAAAAAAAGGAAATTGACATGAGAGAAGTGGGTAGGTCTCTACCATAAAAGGGAGGTTTCTTACTTCATTTTTGTGAACTTTTATGTCTTTAACACTTATAGTTGGTAAACAAAAACATATTCTATTTTCAATAAAGTTATTATTGATTTTTATTCGGTAAAGATTGTTATTGAATAAAGTGAATTTTACAATTATTAATCTAAATCCAATAAACTAAGAACCCTCTTACTATAGTATGATTATTTGAACTATATGTAGAGACATAAGAGTGAATCAAGTTCAAGTATATAGTCAAAATGATCTATAGTATAGGGATAAGGCTGAGTACCTTATCTTGTGGACTATGGACGTGTCCCACTTTTGTGTATGATATAAACAATGTGATCACTAAATTGTACATAAAAGAATTTCTTCAATTTGCTCAAGGCCTGGTAATACTTCCTTCTCTGAGGGCCACCCCTCTTCCATTGCACCGCTTTGATCGTCAATCATGTGATTTAAGCATCCTGAATCAATGATCCAGTCATCCTCGTAATCGATATGTTCTTCCATCATTGCCATGAGTGCTAGCTCGTCTTCTACTATGGGACATAGTACCTCTGCATCCCATTCATCCTCTATCTTCTTTTTGGATATTGCCACATTGCTTTCAACAGACTTTTTCTTGGACCAACAATCTCTAGACATGCGGCCCTTTTTTCCGCAATTATAGCAAATACCTCCAAATCTCTTTCCTTAGAAACTCTTGTTATCGTTCTTCTAAGCTCTCTTGAGTTGTGAAGTTCCTTGGTGGCTTCTTCTTTTGTCACACCACTGTATCCACGTTTGGTAGGCGGCCTATTATTGCTCCGACTTTCACTTGTGTAGAGTGCTTCTTCTTCACCCTTCAANACACATACTACTTTCAAGTCTATGCTTATGGTTCGTCCCGCTACTATTTCTTGCCCATCTTTTATCTTATTTTCAGGTCTATACTTTCCTAATATGGTTCGTCCTTGTAACACAATCTTTAAGTTTCATAAAGAAATTAAGGAAAGAAACGTTGTGAATGGAGCTGGGGAAGCAAAGAAACAAGCGTTGACGAGGTTAGTCACACACATCTTCTTCCTGTCTAGAGAAAGAAGACAATGATGTGGCTGGTTCAAAGACCAAACTGTGATCTTCCCTCGAGAACGGAATTTGTGATCTTCTAGACTAGTTCTCATGAAATATTTTAAGGTTCCAAAATTCAGGCACAATAAGGAATCAATGGAAGAAAATTTGAGGTGATTCGAATACGGGAAGCTCGAAAATGAAGATCCCGAACGTCAATGATGAGGTAAGTAGCCATCTTAGACTATTATTAGGAAATACTTGTAGGGATCGCTTGGATCTCAGTATAAACCTTAAACCAAATATGAAAGAAAAATACCAAGAATCGAGAGTTAAGGCCCTGAACCGATCAAATTGCTTGGAATGTAAGTAACATTAAAATAACTGAACTGTACCTATGAATTTTTAATACTAAGCATATGATTTTTTAATACTAAGCATATGATGGTGTGTTAAAATGAAATTTGGAGGTTATTGGATAAGGATAAATAGTTAAACCAAGTAACGGTGTAAAATGATCATAATGCCCCTAAGGTAATCTACCTTCGGTTCATGANCTACCTTCGATTCATGATCTAGATAATCTCTAAATGCTATGAAACTTTGTACTAGACTTTATTTTATGCTTTTTGATGATGTTGTGACATTTAAAAGTCATTAGAATACATTAAGTAGCTAAACTAAGAATTAGAGGTAAAATGACAAAATGCCCCTAAGACTCATTATATTTTAAGATTTAGACATGCTCCAAATCATTTGCTATTTCTTACAAGACCTAATCCTAAAAACATGATGGTTTGTTCAAAATTTTAAGTTGATTAGAGTAAGTTTGGAAAAAACATGAAGGTATGTTCAAAATTTTAAGTTGATTAGAGTAAGTTTGGAACATAAACCAAGTAAGGACCCAAGAAACACCTAAAGAAAACATCTCAAGACTCGAGACTCTTCTAGAACCCTCTAAAGAATTTATTAAGACTCTATTACTTGCTAGAATAACTCATGTCTTTTACTATGATGGATTCATAAGCTAAAGAATGCAAGATACAATTATTCCTCAAGAGTAATAAGAAATACGTAAAAAAAAATGTTTATGATTGTCAACCCAAAGAAAGTATCACACAAGCTCTACAACTACAAAGATAAGGTATCACACTCCATGCCCTAAAGTTTTTATGATATGAAAGAATGCTAGGTAATACCCTGATCATGAACAATATGACCCGTGACCTCCCACCACGTAATACTTTCAGAGGCCCAAGTTTTCCTCTTTTAGGTGGGATGCCCGACACCATATTTTTCTTAACAAGATGTCATGATTGGCCTCATATTTCCCTCAACTAGATGAGATGCCCTGCACCATGTTATAGGTACCCTATTCACGATTTGCAGGATGTCATGTTCATGTTTGCATCGATCAGGTGACCTTTTTGGTCTTTCATGGGGAATAATCTAGAGCCATGCTAGGGACAAGAATATAGCAAATTACCTTAGCCCCAAATCAAGAACCTCCTAAGATCTCACACGGTACAACATGATCATCATTTAGACTATATCGCTTGAAACATAACAAGCCTTGGATGTAGGTCTTCAGACTACGGTGCTTGAAATGTAAGAAACCCTGAGTGTAGGTATTCAGACTTTGCGGCTTGAAATGCATGAAGCCTTAGGCATAGGTTGTCATATTGTATCACAAGACAAGCCCTAGATGCAGGTTCAGCCTCCGTCGCTTGGAACATATGAAGCCTTGGGCATAGGTTGTTAGGTTAATGACTAGTGCCGTAAATCCTAGGGAGAGTGTCTTAGAGAACGAACGAAGAATCGAACAAGAACCTAGAAAGTAACCAAGAACAAGACAATGATCAAGGACTAAAACATAGATCAAGATCTAAGTTCTAAGAACAAGAACCTAGATCCTTAATACTAAGGTCCTTAGACCAGAATCAACGTTTCAGAATCTACGACCAAGGTTCTCAAGATATATCATGATAAGAATCCACAATTCAAGAATAGAACTCAAGAGCCTAAGTACTTTCAACAAGAACCAGAGCAAGAAAAGAAAGAGTGTGGTACCCTAATGACACGATTAATAGCCTATAAGTAGGCTACTTATTGAGTTTTTGTATTCATTCCATGTTTTCTATGTTTTTCAGGTAAACAAGGAGCTGGTCAAGGTAGGGAGTGGACTCTGGAGCAGGTGCCATAGATAAGCTTCACTTGTCGTCCTCCACACCTTTTTGTTTTAAATATTTTGTGTTTGTTCCTTATTTTGTATTTTAACCATTAAGTTGTATCTTAATAAGTTATGTATGAACTTTTTATTTTGAAATAATATAAATATGTCGTATAGTATGTTTTAAATTCTGTTTGTTTTATTTCGTGAATATTTTGCTCGTCTGTTTAGAGTCATCGAGTCTCAATCCTTACACCCATGACCACGGGTTTTACTCTAGGGTCTAAGTGGAAGGCTCTTGTTGTTCACAGACTTGGGAGCATACATAGAGATAACTAGTGTCCGATGTTGAGGAGCTACCTCAAAGAACTCTCTCTAATAGGTGGGGACAACATGGTGATTGCTAAACTACTCATCATCCATGTAAGGTACCTGACGAACTCGTCCACACAGGCCACGTAGTCACCTAAGGTTGTGTTGTACGTGCTTGCTTCACTGACTGCCAAAGATCAATGCCCACCCATAGGATGGATCGATTGTGCAGGGTAATCAAATCAAACTTTCTTCTTGTGATTATCTCGACACTCTCTAGGAAGAACTAAGAGAGGAGTTCTTGTATTAAGCTCTCCCAAGTGTCCCCAACTCTTGAATGTCGATGTACTTGGATCTCCACCAAAATTTTGCATCGTCGGCTAGATGAATTCTTGCCAATGTGACCTTCACTTCTTATGCTACGACACTTTTGGCTTGAAAGTACTGTTCGAGTTCAAAGATAAAGTTCTCTAGAAACTTGGCATCTCAAACCCCATAAAAAGTCTTGGGTTCCAGAACTTTTATCTAGTTGAATTGGACTACAACTTAAATTGTGGTTTGATTCTCCACTTCTCTCACAGTGAGGACTTGTCTAGTGTTCAAATCCGCCACTTCATCCTTAACCACTCCAAAGGCTACTCTCTAAATTTTAGATATTTTGGAGACAATATGAACGATTGCTTCTTGAGTATTGTCTAAGCCCTCAACATCTTCTTCCATCCAAACAACAGAGCCCGTCGAGCTATCCCTACGCTTGAGCCACTAGCAGTTGTGGCATTGTCTTTTGGGGCCTTGACCCTAACCATTAATACATGGACATTAGTTTCTCAAGGCGACCTGCCAGCTCATTGATCTTGTTGGCATTAGCGAAAATAAAATTCATGCAAGATTTTAAAAGCCCCATTTCATCAGGAACTTCACTTAGGTGGAGTAACTAATTTTCAGTCTCTACCAATTGATTAGTCTGCCACTTGCCCAGTTCTTTTGCAGCAGACATGTTTGTGTCCTACGATTCAAGGAGCCAACTTGGCTTTGATACCACTTATCACAATTGCACTATTGTGGCAACAGAATAGCGATTGTGCGACACTTAATCTAACTTAGTGAATAAGTTATTCGTATGAAAATCATGTCAAATACAATTCGGACGTTTGATTGAGTCTTGGCCATGTTTGGAAAAAGTGTTTTAGAAATGGTGAGAAAGGAAATGCGTTGATTTTTTTTTTTTAATTTTATTATTATTATTATTATTATTATTATTATTTTGTAAGAAAGCAATAGTATAGGCTAAAAGAAAATAAGCAACAACCATAACTTTGATAGCATATAACCTTAATAGGAAGAATTGATGACTAGTCACATACCTTATCGTACATTTTGGGGTATTTTAGTCCTGATGAGTGTAAACATGATTTTGTTGACAAGTTGTACACCCTCGTACTAACACAAAAATAATAGTAAATGCCTATCTAACTTGAAAGTAAGTAAAGGGTTTTGGAACGGGCATGCGGCTGTGGACAACACGTCCTGAACAAGCATGATTGGGACATCTGACACGTGTCCGAAGTCAACATGCCTTGGGCAAGCATGACCGTGACACCTTGTAACTTGACTTAAGCTCACCTTGCCTTGACAAGGTGTGTAAGTTGTAAGGTTAGTAGGCATGATCACACTCCTTATGTGAATTATTTGCATATGTTAGTTATGTCTTATGATCCAACTAGGTTACAATGGGTTACAAACTTAGATTCTATTGCATGATGATAGATTATGTACCCTAAAACCTGAAGTGGTACTTGACGAGATTGTAGAGTAGGTAGAGCCTTGACTGAGACCGACCCTACTCAAATTCCTTATAAGGAAAGGCACACTAAGAACAATCGTTGGAATAAGTGGATACCATGTGATATGAATCCAACAATTGATCACTTCCATGTACCCGAACAAGCAATTACAAGAAACAATTACAAGAAGCAATACAAAGAAGATTCAAGTATCAAATCAAGAAAATAATGGAGTGACTGACATTGGAAAGTGATTAGAAGACTTGCCTTTGGTAGTTGAACTACCAATTAAGACAATTTATGAATACCTTATTTTCTTCAATTTGTATTTAATAGCATTTATTAGTAGTTTGTATGAATGCCTTCTTTTCTTCTATTTGTATTGAATAGCATTTATGGGTTATCTTTTAGGCCTATTTAAAGGCATGTAATATTCATGTTTGAACAAATGGTTGAATACAGACAAAACCTTT
The DNA here is from genome assembly GCF_002806865.2 of Cucurbita pepo subsp. pepo. Taxonomy (NCBI): domain Eukaryota; kingdom Viridiplantae; phylum Streptophyta; class Magnoliopsida; order Cucurbitales; family Cucurbitaceae; genus Cucurbita; species Cucurbita pepo. Next base: position 2,970,566 of record NC_036652.1, read on the forward strand.
GTGTTTTCTTGATACCCTTTTGGTGTTATTCTTTTTCAAATCTTGCTTTAAGTTTGATGTTTAAACCGATTCATTGAATTAGTTTTGATCAAGCTAATTCTGGAGTGAATTGTCTTGGTATCTAAGAGTGACCATCATAGATTCCAAGTTCGATCTAAGAGTCATTCATCTTCTAACCAGCTCTTGGTTGGAATCAATCCGTTAAGTTAGCTTTCTCTGTGAACGTTTTGCAAGGATTCTAGAAGGACCTCTACATTTGCAAATTCCAGCATTGTAGGCGCTTATCACCATGACACTACAATCTATGATCTAGGCCACTAAGGTAAACTAGGGTAACATAAAAAGTGGGGACAATGTCAGAATATCTTGGACATCGAGAGTATTGAGATTTATGTCATGAAGCCTTGTAATTAATTGTTTAATTTTAATAATAAATTTGATTATTTTATTTAAAATTTAATATTATCCATTATATGAAAAAGTCTTGGATCATTGATGTAATCTTAAACAATATGTGATTGANTAATATGTGATTGACACACAAACCGGAGCATTTTTAAGAATAACCTAAAGGGTCTTATAGTATATGGATAAGGTTTGGTCCCTCATCCCGGTAACATAATTGATACGACTCAGTTTGTAATTATTACAAATGATTATATCTAAATAGTTTATGTTGACACGTGTGAGTTGGTGTAACCTATACTGCAAAGAGTTTGTATAAGATTGGACCACAAAAATATTTTATCTCTCTCTACAAATTGATCAATCGAAAAAATTAATATTTTACCGGATGACCATATACGGCTCAATCTTAATCCTAAATATATCCTATACTCTCTCACCGGTCCTAGAGACTTGGTTAATGGTTGGATCATAAATACATTGTTCATGAGAGAGTTAGTGGCACTTAAGACATAAGATATTAGGAACAACTCGTGATTGCTTGTAATGATTATATCATTGGTCAAAACTTGTTCTACAATATATAAGATTGAAACTCTAGGTAGAATGGAGTGACCTATAGTTAATGAACAAAGTTGATTAATTAAAGAATATATTTAATTAATTTATATCATTGGTCAACCCTATAATGCAATTGTCTTCGGATTATTTTTATATTCCTATACCCAACCTTTTACCTCCCTTGAAAACGATTTTCTCTCCAAACTTTCCTCCGAAACCTTGGGTTGCTCTTCGGAGGAAGAATCGGGTAAGGAAGGTAAGGTTTTTGGAATAGGGTCGAGCCGCAGACACACACCCAACAGCTCCGGCAGCTTCGCATGCGTACACAGTGCGGGTCGGCTCGCACGTGTACGAAATCGGCTCGGTTCCGTCAATTCCCGCAGCTCGACTTGGCGGCTTAGTTGGCCGGTTCGGCAATTAGGCTTAGCGACAAGGTATCACTATAATATATCGATTCCAAGGTTTTTGGCCCTTCCAAAGCCGTTTCTACCCTCAGTTTACCATCCGAGGTCAGTATGGGCCCTAAACGTTAAAGACAGATTAGGTTGGGGGTTTATTTTGATAAATAGCATGAGGTTTAGCTAGGGTACCTTATGAAAGGTTCTAAATTCTTATGTGGTTATCATAGGGCGTATTTAACTGCTGGGACTAGCTCGTTGAGAGTGACTTCAACCAAGACCATCGAGGTAAGTGACCTTACTGTCGGAGTTAGCTTACTACGTGTTGTATGATGGTGCGTGCCCTATGGCCCCTGCATGCACCATATTTATGTGATATGATTATGTGATATATAGATT
>NC_036652.1:2975151-2976256 GCF_002806865.2 Cucurbita pepo subsp. pepo
CCCTGTACCAGATGGGCGAACTCTTGCTGTCTCTTGAACTTTTCCGCCTTAGTATAGTATTGTTTAAGAAAAGCTTTCTTAAATCGTTCCTACTCCATTGCTCCTCCTTCTGGGTTCAGACTTTTCTTGTTATCCATCCACCACCCCTCTGCGTTCTTCTATAAGACGAATGTCTCACAGGCAACCTTTTGATTATATGGGCACTCCATCGATTCAAATATAGTTTCTACAGTTGGAATCCACATTTGAGCCTCTATCAGATCTTTTGAGGTACTGGTGAATGGTCGAGGGTCATATCTCTTGAAGTCCTTCAACCAATTTGCCCCTCTAGTAGGTTGCAGAGGGTTAGCCGAGGCATTTGCCTGAGCATTGGCCTATTGGTTGACTTGTTGAGTGACTATTAAGGTGTGGATTAGGGCTTGGAGTGACTCCCACATCAGCCTAGTAGTAGCGTCCACTCCAACTGCTGGGGGCACAGCCTCAGCTGCGGCTTCCGGTGGTGGGGCTCCTTGTGGTGGCAACACAAAAGGTTACGGCACAACTGGCGGCGACATAGCTACGTTTGACCTAGTCTCTGATCCTTCTCAAGGTGGGCTCTCTTCAACCTGACTGCGAAGTGCGGCTATTTTTAAAATAGCGAGTGAGAGAAGAAAACATGACAATATTTCATATGGTCTCGATCATTGGTTCATAACGTGAGATCCATATAGAGTCTCGTGGAGATTTTTGAATCGTCTCTCTATGGAAGTTATTTGCATAGGTCAACATCAAGATGAACTTGTAAAAAAGATACATTATTTTCAATTCTCGACCTATCGTACAATGATACTTATAGATGATATCTTTGACCAAACAAATAGTTACTCAAACAACTATAGGAGCAAAAACTATTCTAGTATAATATTTCATTGAGATTGTCTTTACTGAGCCGGAACACTTAACCTACCTATGACTGCAATTGTTTTAAATCACAAAATATCATAACTTAAAAGAAAATTTATTAGGTTTCAAATTTTGTCAAATTGGTGGAATAATTTATAAGTCTTTCTTAATGTTTTTATTATCCTTTCATCACAATACAAACACTTAAAATCAAAATAAAGTT
>NC_036652.1:2977461-2984386 GCF_002806865.2 Cucurbita pepo subsp. pepo
GGGGCACAGCCTCAGGTGCAGCTTCCGGTGGTGGGGCTCCTTGTGGTGGCAACACAAAAGGTTACGGCACAACTGGCGGCGACATAGCTACGTTTGACCTAGTCTTGATCCTTCTCAAGGAGGGCTCTCTTCAACCTGACCGCCAAGTGTGGCTACTTTTAAAATAGCGAGTGAGAGAAGGAAACATGACAATATTTCATATGGTCTCGATCATTGGTTCATAACGTGAGATCCATATAGAGTCACGTGGAGATTTTTGAATCGTCTCCCTATGGAAGTTATTTGCATGGGTCAACATCAAGATGAACTTGTAAAAAAGATAGATTATTTTCAATTCTCGACCTATCGTACAATGATACTTATAGATGATATCTTTGACCAAACAAATAGTTACTCAAACAACTATAGGAGCAAAACTATTCTAGTATAATATTTCATTGAGATTGTCTTTACTGAGCCGGAACACTTAATCTATCTATGACTGCAATTGTTTTAAATCACAAAATATCTTAAAAGAAAATTTATTAGGTTTCAAATTTTGTGAAAGTTGTTTCATTATTATGGTAGAATTGGTGGAATAATTTATAAGTCTTTCTTAATGTTTTTATTATCCTTTCATCACAATACAAACACTTAAAATCAAAATAAAGTTGGCCTATGCTAAGCAATTAGAAGGTTCAACCACACCAGAAGCAGTTCCTTCAGCATTTTTACATGAAGCTTGAGCGATTTGATTCTCGTAAGTTAGCCTTATGTCTTTCAAACTTAATCCAGTGCAATGATTTATTGGGCTACAATCAAAATTGATTGCTATTTCAGTGGCTGAAGTTCCCGTAATGTCTTCGTATGTTACGTTGCTAACTTTAACTCCGGAAGCCTGTTGGCATAAAGAAAAATAATCAAAATATGCTATGAAAACTGATAAACAAGGCTATGAAAACTGATAAACAAGAACATTTTTACCATGTAAATTTGTTTTACTGAGTTAATCTCATCCTAAAATTTTTAAATTCATCTAAACTATGATAAATTTTGAAATTAAAACCTTAGGAAAACTATATTATAAAATAATATATATATATATATATATATATTTTGAGATTATGCTCAAAGTCTTAGATATTCTTGACGATAGAAAGATCGTGGTAGAAATATTATAGGTAAATTACAAATTAAAATCATAAAAGTTTATGATTTAATATAATAACGTTTTAAGATATGTGAGGGGGTAACCAACCAAAGAAAAAATGTAAAATTGGTAAAATTGAAAATTTTAGTTCTATTTATAAAATTTAAAGTAATATAATTTGAAACAAAATTAACATTGATAAGATTAAGAGGAAATATACCTGACCAGGGCATCTTTTGTGATGTGGACAATAATTTTCATCAATTATTATTGGGTTTTTCACATTGTCCATAATAATACGCTGAAAATGAATTTTTATAGCGAATCCTTCGCTTGGTCTTCCCCAGGACTTAATCCTTACTCCATTCTGAGTCCCCGTGAAAGTAGATGATATCAGTGTAACATTATACACTCCATCCTCCTCAGCTCCCTTTCCCAAACTCCCAATGCTACAAACACGTTCAAACAAAACACAAAATTTTCAAACAATGTATATTTAACTAATTTAAAATATGTTTATCATCCTCTATTTTTGACTACCTGATTCCATGTCCAGGTCCACATGTAATATTTTCCATCCACAAGTTGGAAGTCCCTAGACCAATTGAGATGCAGTCATCACCCGTGCCGATGCTCGAGTTGAGGATGGTCACATTTGATGATTGTTGCACGTGGATGCCATCGGTGTTTGGACCATCGCCTGCAGACGAGACATTCACTCCAGTCATATGCATGTTTTGGCACCCATCCACCACAATGTTGAACATTTGACTGTTAATTGAAGATAATCCCGTGATGTTTACGTTTTTTGAATCATTGATTTGAAGACTCTGTCAATTCAAAATAATCGAACTCAAGAATTAGTGAAAATTTAAATTAATATAGTAACTAATGGATTCCATTTTCTTTCAAATTTTAGCTAAAGAAAAAAATTCCAAATTTTGTTCTCTATCTAGTCAACTCAAATTTTGCTTACCCAGGCTCCATTGGGGCAACTCTTCCCTGAACGTTTACAATCCCATAAGGCAGTTCCTTGTCCATCAATAACACCGCCAACAATGGAAAGCCCATTTATGTGACTAAACTCAAGCCAAGATTTAGTTCTAGCTAGAACTTGAATGTTCGGGGAAGCCACAAGAGTTCCATCAATGAGAAGAGTAATAGCATTGTTTTTACATGGTCCATTAAAGCTCACACTTCGAACATAGAAAATTCCCTTGGGAACGTAAATAGTGGTAGGTTTAGATGAGTCACAGGCCTTAGTCCATGCTGTTTGAAGCACAGGCGAGACATCGATCTTTCCGTCGGACTTGGCTCCTAGACTAACAATATTGAATGTTAATCCAACCGCCAAAGCATAGTTAAAAAACAGAAGTAGAAGAGAAAGAAAAGCATGTAAGGTTCCAAGAAGAGCCATAAAAAAAACTTAACGATACAAGTATTTGTGAAAGGGGGAGAGAGAAAATGGAAGTAAGTGATGAGAAAATGGAAGTAAATGATGAGAAAATGGAAGAGGGGTGGAATGTTATTTATAGGTTAATGGTTACCCTTCAACTTTCGAACTCTTAACTAGTAGATAATACACTAATTATTATTTTAATTTTAATGATGGATGGTTGAATTTTTAATTAATTAAAAAAGGATAGAAATATTTTAAGGAAAAAATCTAAATTTTTCCAACCGATTATTTAATTTTATTTGTTTTGGTCAACTAATGAACTATGCAATGTAACAATATCAGTTTCATTTGCCTTTATTGAGTTGCCTTCTTTGTGTTACTATAATAACTTTCCAACGTCTTACTATAATAAGAATAATAATTTCTTATTACTTTTAGTATTTACATTTTTAGATACAAATTCTATATTAATTCCCTATTATAATAAAAATAATAAAATATTCTATAAAACAATATCGAGAAGATACTATCATATAATTTTCGATCTTTTGTAACATGCTGTAGATAGTGATATAATAGAAAGTTGGTGTCTTTTTATGTGCAAAGATGTCACACAAAAAATGAGGCAAAATTGTGTGTTATATTTGTAACTATCCAATAAATTTACAAATGTATCACATGAAGAAATAATTTACAAAGTCTTAAAAGATGCCATTTTTATATCTATCAACAAAATTATTTATCATTAACAATTTTTTTTTTTTTAATTGTCTCTCACTCATTGGAGTTCTCTTTGCAACTCTTGAGGTAGATAAGGGTAGCGAATTGACAACTTTCATCATTTTTTTGTTTTATACTAGAGAATGTTTTAGTGTTTTTCTTCGGTCTCTGTCATGAAGGTTTGCATAGCTCTAGAGTCGACCATTGTGCTCTTGGTCGATCTATCGTTAACCTAGTCCTCAATGTACATAAGACCTCGTTCTATTTACTCTTTTGTCTCTCCCACTCTTTTTTGGAAAGCAAATAGGTACTTCAAGGCCCCCAATGTAGGGTTTTCGACTCTTTGGCTTGGAAGGCATGAAGATCCACCCTTTGTGAGTATTCAGATTCTCGATGGACCACCTTGCATACAACTTTAAAATATAATTACAAGAATACAACTTTTTAAATTTATTACAAAGGGGACAAAGGATTTTTGATACAACAACAAAATATATATATATATAAAAGACTAAAATATAGAAAGAAAGAATGAAGTTACAAAAGGACCCCTCAAGATAACTAAGAAAAGGTATGATGCACGAAAAGGTATGAAATGAATCCCTAGCTCATCCTTGTAACACCCCCTTTAAGTTTCATAAAGAAATTAAGGAAAGAAATGCCGTGAATGGAGCTGAGGAAGCGAAGAAACTAGTGATGACGAGGTTGGTCACACATCTTCTTCCTGTCTAGAGGAAGAAGACAATGATGTGGCTGGTTCAAAGACCAAACCATGACCTTCCCTCGATCTTTCTTAATTTTAACCCTCTTCTAGACTAGTTCTCATGAAATATTTTATGATTCCAAAATCCAGGCACAATAAGGAATTTTTGGAAGAAAACTTGAGGTGATTCGAATACGGAAAGCTCGAGAACGGAGGTCCCGAGCATCAATGAAGAGGTAAGTAGCCATCTTAGAATATTCGGAAATACTTGTAGGAATCGCTTGGATCTCAGTATAAACCTTAAACCAAATATGAAAGAAAAACACCAAGAACGGAGAGTTAAGGCCTTAAATTAACCCACTAAATGAACTCTCTTACTTATGATTTTTTAATATTGAGCATATTATGGTGTGTTATGATTATATAGGAAATTCGGAGGTTATTGTATAAGGATAAGTAGCTAAACCAAGTAACGGTGTAAAATGATCATAATGCTCCTAAGGTAATTTACCTTTGGTTCATGATCTAGATAACCTCTAAATGCTATGAAACTTTGTACTAGACCTTATTTTATACTTTTTGATGATGTTGTGATGTTTGAAAGCCATTGGAATACATTAAGTAGCTAAATTGAGAATTAGGGATAAAATGACCAAAATGCTCCTAAGGCTCGTGATATTTTAAGATTTAGACATGCTCCAAATGACTTGCTACATCTTATAAGACCTAATCCTAAAAACATGAAGGTATGTTCAAAATTTTAAGTTGATTAGAGTAAGTTTGGAACGTAAACCAAGTTAGGACCCAAGAAACACCTAAAGGAAACATCTCAAGACGCGAGACTCTCCTAAAACCCTCTAAAGAATTTATTAAGACTCTATTACTTGCTAGAATAACTCATGTCTTTTTTACTATGATGGATTCATAAGCTAAAGAATGCAAGATACAATTACAAGTTGTCAACTTCTCTCTCTCTCTTTTTTTCAAAACTCTTTTTCCAAAACCCCGCTTTCTAAAATCTTCTCTTGAAATCGAGACTCGAGGTTTGAATTCACGTTGCCCAACCGCAGGGAATGTAACTCGAAGTTGGCTTGACCCATTCAGTGTTGAGAGTGAGTGCCGCAGAATCGCCAAATCCGCTGCCTAGAAACCGCGATTGTGACAGTTGGTATCAGAGCCTACTTGGCTCCAATGTGACAAGTAGACATGTCTTCGACTAAATAGTTGAACAAGTCCCACGTCGACAGATGAGTTTGAATAGAAGAACAGATGCAATACTTGCGGGAAGTCCCCGATAGTATTCGATTTCTAGATGAGCGAGTGAAAGAACTTGCTGACAAGACCCTCACCGTTGACGCGATAAAGGGTCGGCTGGATGGATTGCCCATTCAAGAAATAATGTACCGAATGGAAAACCTAGAAATAAAAATCACAAAGAATGGTGGTTTCGAGCGAGGAGACAGCTCGATAGGCTCTGTTGGCCTAATTGAGGAGCGAGTCGATGGACTAGATAGCTCCCAAAAGTGATGTTTCAGATGGTCACTGAACTATCTGAAGATGTGAAGGCAGCCCTCGATGTAGTAAGGGTAAAAATGGCGGACATAAGCGCTAGAGTAAACGTTGTCGTAAGGGCAGTGGAGAACCAAACCCCTACCCGGAGAACAACGCTACCCAACAAGGTCAAACTTCCTAAACCCAAGCCATTTCCGGGGGCTCAGGATGCCAAGGCCTTAGAGAACTACATCTTTGACTTTGGGCAGTACTTTAAAGCAACGGACACTGAGACAGAGGAAGAAAAGATCACTGTGGCCACCATGCATCTAGCTGAAGATGCGAAATTGTGGTGGCAGTCGAAGTATGTGGACATCCAAGAGGCCGATGCACAATAGACACTTGGGAAAGACTAAAACACAAGAGCTTCGATCTAAATTCTTCCAAAAAAATGTTGAGGTCATGGCCAAAAGAAAATTACGTGACCTTAAACACACGAGTAGCATTTGAGAATATGTCAAATAGTTCTCGTTACTCATGTTAGACATTCGACAGATGTTTGAGCTAGATAAGATCTTCCAATTCACAGAATGATTGAAGCCATGGGCGAAGCCTAAACTATATAAACACGACATAGAAGATCTCTCTACGACCTATGCTAGGGGTGAACGACTATTCGACTTGAACAACGAACAGTCTCAAGAGAAAAGGTGAAACCAAGCCTCCTCAAGCGGAGGTAATTGCAACCTCACCTCTAATCCCTCTAGAATGGGAGGAGGAGACAAACCGAGGATCAGAGGAGTTGAGACAAGATAACCCCAACAGGGGACTGGCGTCTTAGGCAAAGGGCCTCACAATCAAAACCACTTCAATCGATCACCTCTCTCTTGTTTCCTATGTAAAGGGAGCCATAGGGTGTAGGAATGTCGAAAGAGGGCGTCACTACAAGCGATTCAAGCCGCATTAGACATATATGCGATTGCAAAATCCGAGGGCGAAGAAGCTGAGAAAGTGCTGAACGTAGAAACACCCAGGATGGGAGCCCTGAAGTTCCTATCTGTACTTCAAAAGAAGACAAGGGAACAATGATCGATTCAGGAGCTACCCACAACTTCATGACCGAGACGGAAGCAAATCGGTTGAACATCAAATGGCATCGAGACTCGGGAAAGATGAAGGCCATCAACTCTGTGGCCTTGCCGATTCTCGGAATAGAGAGGAAGACGACACTTAAGTTGGTTGGGAACATGGAGTAGCTTAGTGGACTTTGTAATCGTCAAAATGGATGACTTTGATGTGGTACTCGGGATGGAATTCCTTTTGGAACATATGGTGATCCCCATATCCTTGGCTAATTGCCTAGTCGTAACAGGGTAAACTCCAACTATTTTTCAAACAAGCATCAAACAGTCCAATGGAATCAAGATGATTTCGGCGCTCCAACTTAAACGTGGTCTTGCACGTAATGAACCAACGTTCATGG